>NW_026634376.1:0-15092 GCF_024868665.1 Triplophysa rosa
ATTTGGGCCAACAGAGCCCCGCGGAGGCGCGCGGGGGACCGCCCAGGCACCATCGGAAAGAATGGCCATTGAAATGAATGGGTTTCCGTAGAGTAGGCCACAAAAAAGATGAATGGGCATAAACTGCACGCGGGCTTGTCGCAGTGCACCCCCCNTGGAAGGCCCCAGGTGTCCGAAAATGACACGTCGGGGCGACAGGTCCCCCCGTCGACATGCGTAAAGTCAGGCGCTGCGACTGCACCATCTCGACCCATTCAAACCCATTCTTTTCCACAACAGTCAATTCAAGATGCTTTGCTACCTCTTGACCTGTTACACATTGCAATTAACACGGACATGTCTGTAGCATTCGGACAGTGACGGTACTCTACGTCAATTCGGGCCGACAGAGCCCTGCGGAGCACCCGCGGGGGACCGCCCCCGGCATCGGAATGGAGGCCATTGAAATGAATGGACTTCCATTGAGTAGGCCACAAAAGAAGAATGCACATAAACTGCATGCGGGCTTTTCGTAGGAAAGTCGTAGAAGCCGATTTTTTCGCTCACTATCTACACGAGGCGCCGCCGACAACATGCCGAAAGCGCATGCGCGTGCGCCCTTGGTTTAGCCTGTGCGTGCGTGCTAGGGTTAAGATTAGGGTTAGGACTTGGTACGGGACGCTTCTCGACACGGGCGCATTTGGCGTGTCGACAAGACAGGGACACTGACAGAAGGGCCGAGTACGGAACCGAGCGACCTTGCGGACTGGCACGGGAGAGGACCCGCTTCAAATTTTCCCAGTACGGCTTTGCGGTCATGTCGGTTCCTCTGGCTTTGCGACCCCTAAACAATGTCGCAGATAACGTCTTCGCAGGGGCTTCCGTCAGGGCCGCCGACGACAAACATACTCGAAAAACTCTGCGATCGAAGCGGGTCAGCGAAGCCGCGAATGTAATGCACACACGCTAAAACCACAAATATATTGCCTTGTGCAAAGGTCAGAGGTGAAAATGAGCTCACGTGTATGTAAGGCCCGCAGCAGAAACTGTAGAAAGACACATTTGAGGATGCAAACGCATCACCTTCAATATAACACAGTGCAGAATGTGATGAGCATATGCAAAAGACACAAATACATTGCATTGAACAGAGGTCGCAGGTCAAACTGAGCTCATACACACAAAGGGCAAAGTCATAGGTTAGAATGCAAATGCGTACTCTTTAATGTAATACAGTGCAGAGCGTGATGAGTATATGCAAAAGACACATAAGATAGCTCCCGGTGCGTCCTCACACAAACCACGGAAGCGCAGACATATAACATATATCACGCACAGATACGCGTAATGACTCCCAAAAACATATATACGAAGAAGCTAGATGTGGAAAATATAACTTCACCTTATCGGACATTCTTGAGCGCCATGAAAAATGTTCATAATCATAAACGTAGATGATTTTAAAGGGGCTATGACATGGGGATATGATGAATTTCAGCCTAAATAAGTTTTTTTCTGTACGATAAATGCCAAAATGGTGCACTTCTCCAGAAACTAGGGACTCTAAGCTTTCAAATGATACCCCACATGATAGTTAGAGTTAACGAACTCTTTAACGTTGCATGTATCTTTAACCCGTTAAGCTCTGCGGACCCGAGCATGTTTAATAAAGTGAAGAGCGTGATGAGCAAATGCAAAAGACACAAATACATTGCACTGCACACTGGGCTACATATTACTGCTGATTTAAGAGACATTTCAAAGAAAATTACTTTTAAAAGAAAGCAAAGTTTTACTCACATGCGGCATGCTTTCTTAGCTGGATAACACCATGTGGTTTGACTGAAAACTAAGATGGCTGTTAAGGGCAGTTTGTTTACAAACATCTTGCTCTCTAGACACTCACACCTGATCTTCAAAGGAATTGTATTGAAACACAAAAAACCGACATAAAATGCCTACAATAAATGACAGTTTTGCATACTTATACAGATACATTATGCATCAAGCATCGTATTAATTCCCTGCATGAACAAAACGCTTAGGTTACACTCATTTTACATAGTTTGATTACTTTGTTCTGTAGAATGGGAATGTTTCAGCCTCCGGTGTATACCCTGTATGTATATGAGCTTACTTTGACCTCTCTCAGTGCACACACTGCACATTGCCATGCATTATTATTACCTTTTGCATATGATCATCACATTCTATATTACAAGACATGAATGAATATGTTTTTGCATTCTCACTTGTGTCTTTTTACTGCTTCTGAGGAAGGCCTTGTATCCATTTGAGCTCAGTTTGACCTGTGACCTCTGCACAATACAATCTTTTTTGGCCTTTTGCAAACATTCGCTACATTCTACACTATAATACATTATTACAGAGCACGTGTTTGCTTTCTCATTTGTGTCTTTTTACAGCATCTGAGGAAGGCCTTGTATCCAGTTGAGCTCAGTTTGACCTGTGACCTCTGCACAAAGCAATCTCATACGTCGAATTTGGGCCGACAGAGCCCCGCGGAGGTGCGCGGGGGACCGCCCAGGCACCATCGGAAAGAATGGCCATTGAAATGAATGGGTTTCCATAGAGTAGGCCACAAAAAAGATGAATGCTCATAAACCGCACGCGGGCTTGTCAAAGTAAAAATCCAGAATGCCCTAGCCATCCGAAAATTGACACGTCGGGGCGACGAGGTCCCCCCGTCGACATGCGTAAAGTTCAGGCGCGTGCGACTTTCCCATTCGACCCATTCAAACCCATTCCTTTTCCACAACAGATCAACGGTCAAGAAACCATTCGCTCACCTCTTGACCTGTTCACGCATTTGCAATTAAACTGGACATGGTCTGTAGCATATCGGACAGTGACGGTACTCGTACGTCAAGCTCGGGCCGACAGAGCCCTGCGGAGACCCGCGGGGGACCGCCCGTGCGGCATCGGAATGGACGGCCATTGAAATGAATGGACTTCCATTGAGTAGGCCACAAAAAAGACGAATGCACATAAACTGCATGCGGGCTTTTCGTAGGAAAGTCGTAGGAAGCCGATTTTTTCGCTCACTATCTACACGAGGGCCGTCCGACAACATGCCGAAAGCGCATGCGCGTGCGCCGCTTGGTTTAGCCTGTGCGTGCGTGCTAGTGTTAAGATTAGGGTTAGAGACTTGGTAACGGGACGCTCTCGACACGGGCGCATTTGGCGTGTCGACAAGACAGGGACACATGACAGAAGGGCCGAGTCACAGAACCGAGCGACCTTGCGGACTGGCACGGGAGAAGACCCGCTTCAAATTTTTCCCAGTACGGCTTTGCGGTCATGTCGGTTCTCTCTGGCCTTTGCGACCCCTAAACAATGTCGCAGCATAACGTCTTCGCAGGGGCTTCCGTCAGGGCCGCCGACGACAAACATACTCGAAAAACTCTGCGATCGAAGCGGGTCAGCGAACCCGCTATGCTAATGAATGTCCCTAAATGGAAGGCGGGCTTTTTGCGAGAAGGTTCCGCGGTGCCCAAAGCGCACGCCACAACTCGTCCGGCACCCCCGAGCGACATATCTACAACGCTTGTAGAAAATGCGAAGTAAATGCGCACGAGACTAAATCGATCAAAATCCTCCTCTTAGCCATCTCCTGCTCTTGCGCATTCAGACCCTCTCGTTTGAGCACGAAATAGGGGTGTTTGAACAACCAAACCAAATAGGAATGCGGAACTTGACGTGCCGACCATTCCCGGCACCCCATGCGACGTGCGAAAAGATCGGAGCGATTGGACGTTCCCACGCATTTCACGCGAAACATCTATTTTGCCCGACAAATGGTTAAAGAGAACCGCATTTAAACAATTGCCGTATGCCCTTTAAATGCGGCCGCAACTTGACTGAATTTTGTACAACGCGCTACGGTAATGCGACGGTACTCATACATCAAGCTTGTCTCGATAGAACGGAGCGGACCCCCACGGGAGCCATCCCGTTGTCTCGTTAAACCAAGTCATTTCCCACCGCAGGTTCGCGGTCGTGAACGTGTCCGGTCGCATCTCGGTTTGTAAATGCGGGCTCAACTTCTCGGAACTTTGTCTGTTGCACGTCTGGACAGTGACGGTACTCATACGTCGAGCTTGGCCCGACAGCAATTCGCAGAGGCTCACGGGAAGCCGCCCACGGGCAATCGGAAAACGCCCCATTGAAATGAATTGGCTTCCATTTATTAGGCCATAAAAAAGATGAATGGGCATAAACTGCACGCGGGCTTGTCTCAGTAAACACCCCAGAAGGCCCCAGGGTTCCCAAAATGGACACGTCGGGGCGGCACGGGCCCCCCATTGACATACGTAAATCTCAGGCGCGTGCGATCGAAACGCATGACGCGAGGCTTCTTAAACGCAAAATCAGGGTTGTAAACACACCAAATTTTGTGTGATCCCATTGCTTATGGAACATCGAACATGTCCGCATGAAGTCAATAGTACTCTTATACCGTAACTTGGTCGCAGGCGCCTACGCTTAAGACACGGAGCTTAATGGGCACGTGGGCACAATAGTGGTTCCACGGGCAATGCGGGAGATTCATATGTGGTCAGGGGGCGCAATATGTTGTTCGTGGGCGAGGGGGCAGAGTTTAGTGAGCACGTGGGCACAATAGTACGTGCCACCATTGTACCCATAGACCTCCTGTCGTGGTCCCTGTGAGCTTGGCTCGAGCTTCCCATACTGTCACGGTGGCTGAGGGAAACGATCCGTCTCGGCTATGCGATACAATACGCCAGAAATCCGCCCGATTTTCTGGGCATCCTTTCAACCTCAGTCAGAGGTCAGGATGCTCCCGTACTACGGGCCGAGGTCGCCACCCTTCTGGCAAAGGGAGCGATCGAGCCCATCCCTCTAGCCGAGATGTCCAATGGGTTTCACAGACCGTACTTCATCATCCCCAAAAAGGGCGGGGGGATGTGCCCCATCCTAGATATGCGTACCCTGACCAGGCACCTACACAAGCTGCCGTTCAGGATGCTCACGCAGAAGCGCATCCTGACATCTGTCAGGATTGGTTCATGGCAATCAACCTGAAGGACGCTTACTTTCATGTCTCAATTCTCCCTCGTCATCGCCCGTTCCTACGGTTCGCTTTCAAGGGTCAGGCATATCAGTACAGAGTCCTCCCTTTCGGTCTGTCCCTGTCCCCACGAGTCTTTACAAAGATCGTGGAAGCCGCCCTCTCTCCCCCTCAGGGAGAGAGGTGTGCGGGTACTGAACTATCTCGACGACTGGCTTATCTTGGCACACTCGCGAGATTTGTTGTGTGTACACACAAGGGACCTGGTGCTCCGGCACCTAGATCGACTGGGACTAATGGTCAACCGAGAGAAGAGCAAGCTCTCCCCTGTCCAGAGCATCCTCTATCTTGGTATGGAACTCAACTCTGTCACCATGACAGCGCGTCTGACTACAGAACGCGCCCAGTCAGTGTTGAACTGCCTGAAACACTTCAAGCAGTCAGCGGTCCACCTGAAACAATTTCAGAGGCTCCTGGGACACATGGCATCCTCGGCGGCGGTGATACCCTTTGGGTTGATGCACATTAGACCGCTCCAACACTGGCTACAGAGTCGAGTTCCCTGGAGAGCGTGGCACACCAGCAGCAGGCGGATGGTGATTATGCCTCTCTGCCGAAGCACCCTATCCCCTTGGTCTTCCATGACCTTCCTTCGAACAGGGTCCCCCTGGGTCAGGTTACGAGGCATGTCGTGGTGATGATGGACGCCTCCTGCAGGGCTGGGGTGCAGTGTGCAACGGGCCCGCAGTGTCGGGCCCCCGCCTGCGATGGCATATCAATTGCCTAGAGTTGTGGACCGTGCTGACTCACACTGAAGAGGCTGCAGCCTCTCGTGCAGGGCAAGCACATGCTGGTCCGTGTGGACAGAACTACTGCAGTAGCGTATATCTACCGCCAGGGTGGCATTCGCTCACGGCAGTTAATACGACTCGCCCGACGCCTCCTCCTTTAGAGTCAGCAGGTGACCCACTCTCTTCATGCCACGTATATCCCAGGCGACCTGAACCAGACAGCCGGCACGCTCTCTCATCAGTCGACGCATCGCGGAGAGTGGCGACTCCACCCCCGCGCAGTCCAGCTCATTTGGGTGCAGTTCGGGCAGGCTCATGTAGACCTGTTCGCCTCCCTGGACACCACCCATTGCCCGCTTTGGTACTCCCTCTCTGAGGCTCCCCTCAGCACGGATGCCCTAGTGCACAGCTGGCCATGGGACAAGTGGAAGTATGCCTTCCCCCCAGTGAGCCTTATTGCACAGACCCTGTGCAAGGTCAGGGAAGAGGAGCATCAAGTGTTACTCGTTGCGCCACACTGGCCCATCCGGACTTGGTTCTCGGAGCTAATGATCTTGATGACAGCTCCCACCTGGCCGATTCCCCTGACGAAGGACCTGCTTTCCCAGGGGAAGGGGACCCTCTGGAACCTCCATGTCTGGCCTCTGGACGGTGGTAGAGACCATATGGCATGCAAGGGCACCAGCCACTAGGCGACTGTACGCCTACAAGTGGCGCCTCTTCTCGTCCTGGTGCGCTTCTCGAGGAGAAGACACACGCAGTTGTGCGATCGGGACCATGCTGTCCTTCGTATAAGAGAGACTCGAGACTAACCTCTCCCCATCCACACTGAAAGTGTATATAGCCGCCATTGCCGCTCATCACAACTCAGTTGCTGGAAAGTCTCTAGGACAGCACGACCTGGTCATTAGGTTCCTAAGGGGCGTGAGAAGGCGGAATCCGCCTCGATACCCTCTTGGGACCTTGATGTGGCCCTGACGGGCCTCACCAGGCTCCCCTTCAAGCCCCTAGGGGATGCCGCTCTTTCTCATCTCACGATGAAGACGGTTCTCCTGATGGAGCTCGCCTCCATCAAGAGGGTAGGGGACCTACAGGCATTCTCCGTGTCCCCTGACTGCCTAGAATTCGGACCCAGGGATTCTCACGTTATCCTGAGACCTCGGCCCGGCTACGTGCCCAAAGTTCCCACCACTCCTTTTCGGGACCAGGTGGTGAACTTACATGTGCTCCCCAACGGGGAGGAAGACCCAACCCCGTCCGTGTTGTGTCCAGTACGCGCATCTACTTAGACCGCACGCAGAGCTTCAGGAGCTTGGATCAGCTTTTTGTCTGGCTCAGTCTCAATATGGTGCTGGATGAGGTTCGTTCGACCAGTTAGGGGCGAGAACACGCCTGCAAACTCTGCTAGAAACTTGGCCACGTCAGTGAGCTGGGAGGGTGAGAGATGATCTCCCCTGGAGCCAGAGCGAGTGATCGTGATTTTGTATTCTCTTCTGGCCCGAGATCTACCTCTCCACTTATTACCGTCGCCAGCATAACTGACGCCGCCTCCTTCCATTTTTTAAGGAGATTGAGGTGGTAAATTTGACATGCTCCGCTCCTATCTGTTCGTACTACCTCATAATCGAGATCTCTGACTTGCCGTGTGACCTCAAATGGTCCTTGCCAGTTCGCAAGTAAATTTGGAACTCTACGTTGGGAGTAGTAAAAACATTTTTTCTTACGGTGCAAATTTTCGCAAATTGGTTCCCCTGTTGTACAGCCGGCTTTGCTTGTCCTGGGCATGTAACAAATTCTCCATGGACAGCTGCCTCAGTTTGTGGAGTTTTGCTCTCAGGTCCAGGACATATTCAATTTCGCCCTTGCTTTCAGAATGTCCATCCTCCCAAGTCACTCTCAGGACGTCCAAAACCCCTCGGCGCTGGCATCCATGGAGAAGCTCAAAGCGGAAAACCCCTTGGAGGCTTGCGGAGCCTCTCTCACGGCTAACAAGAGAGGTTCCAACCATTTATCCCAATTTTGGTGTCCTCGTGAAAGAACTTACAAATCATTGTGTTTTTAATGTGCGATTAAATCATTCCACCAGACGTCTGTTTGTGGGTGGAAGACTCTGGTACGGATCGACTTAATGCCCAATGATTCGTAAAGTTCGTGTATTGTACTCAACTCAACTCAACTTTATTTATATAGCGCTTTTACAATTTTCATTGTTACAAAGCAGCTGTACATGAGACATATTGACTATAAGCAAAATAATTAAAGTTGTACCTGCAGAAACAAGAAAAGGCTGAAAACACAGAAGACAGACATACCCACATACAAAACACTCCACACACACAATATGCACACGTACTAACACACATAGACATAGAGACACACACACACACACACACGGATGCGCACGCACACACACACAACACACACACACGTACGTACACAGACAAGTACGCACACAAACACACACACACACATGCTCAGTGAGAGCACATATTTAGGACATGTACGTGACATGAACGCCGTGCCTTGGTCTGTGAGGATCAAACAGTGCGTCCGCAACACTGTTGGCAGAAATGCTATGGAGCGGCACTGCCTCGGGATATCGGGTTGCATAGTCCATCTGTACTTATGCAAACCGATGTCCTCTCGCTGATTGTTCTAATGGTCCGATGAGGTCCATTCCCATTCTGTCGAAGGGGACCAGCACTAACAAAAGTGTGCGCAATAGCGCTTTTGTGAAGGCCGTGGGGTTTACCAGCTGATATCCGCGACAAGATGGGCACCACCTGTGCACGTTCTCATGAATGCCCGGCCAAAAAAAATGGGTCATTATACGTTTTAGTGGAACAAGTATTCGAATGGGACGAAGACCTCGCTGCCATGCTCCTAGGCCAAGGTGGGGTGGATGCCGTTGCGGGAGGGAGCGGCGGAGTCATCGCCGTTTGCCATGGGCCGGAGTCTGCTGCCGTTCGCCGTGAAGGGGAGGAGCAGGAAACGGGGGACTCGCTGCTGGCTGCCCTCAGCCAGAGTGTGATAAACTCACGATATCTACCACCACTGGGGAAGCAGCACTAACACACATACATACACTCACACGCACCTACACACTTCATTAATTTTCCGTTACCCTCCTTTTCACCGTTAGCGCTGGGAGTGCACACGCAACACCGATGGCACATGGACATATTCTTTCATCTCTCCATTTTCCCACTCCATAACGGTTCCCGTACATTTCAATACATACCTTGCACTTTTTCTTTGTTTGTCGCATGTTTTGTTAAGTCCAGTGAGGCAATGGTATTCCAGCAGGAATCAAGTTGTACAGTAATGCCATGTTACAATATGGTCTTTAAGGATCTCTTAGCCGACTTGCTTCGCTTAACAGACTTCTTTGTGGTACTTCATTGTGGTAATGATTGTTTCTTCTGGCCGCTATTTGTTTTCTTTATTGAATGACCACGCCTCCTTACTCCCGGCGGTTTAGTCATTCGTTTACGAGCCATTACCATCAGACTCGATCCGTCTTGAGTCTTATCGTTTTCGTTATAAACTCTCGTCAGGGCGCTCGTGACGACATCTGACACAATATTTTTGGTAGCCATTTTTAGGTGCGGCTTAGCTATGCTGAATCCTTTTTTTAACAACGGTACGGCCATTCTGAACAGACCTCTGAAAAGACCTCCTAGGCTGGCACCGTAAATAACAGCACATCCTGCATATCCGGACATTCCTCCACCGGCCTGATTCCTCCATCGCCCGTATTCATCGCGTGGTGATTATAATAATTCATTTTTCAATGAACGGATTGTTTCTTCGGTTTAAAGAGCAATTTTACGGTAACTTTTTCCGTGAAAAATTTCAAGGTTTCGGTAGTCCTTCAATTCTATGTCGACGTCTGTGATGACCGGCACATAATGAGGCTCTCAGTAACCAACAGGCGGTTGTTCATTTTTCAGAGAACGGATTGTTTCGACGGCTTAAAGTGCAATTTTACAATGACTTTTCTTAGAGAAATTGGTATTTCGCAGTTTTGGTCGTCCTTCAATATCACGTCGATGTCTGTGATGACCGACTTGTTGACCGCCACGTAATGAGTCTTCTCATAACGAATTGTAATTCCTTATCTTTACCTGAAACATGAACACTTCTCAAAAGGGGAACGTACGAGTCACCCAATGTTTGGTATTCGATAATGTCGGTGTAAACATAAATCGTATAGAATCCCACGTGGATATCGGCATGATGAGGGTGTACGTGACAACATCTCTTTCAAAATCAGCTTTTTCATGGTAGTTGATTTGTCCCAAAGCGTCGTCCGGTCGCACTCCTAAAATATTGGCGAGCTTACCGCAGAACAATAATAATATGTTTGCTCTCATAAAGACTTTGTTTGTCAAACGGTTATGACCCAAGACCCCCGACGGACCTAGTACTTCGTTTATCACTTGAATCACCGCATGAACATTAGTGTAGTACTCAGGGTTTATACTGAGGACCTTTGAAATATATAAACTGGATAAGTAAGCACTCTTTGTATTGCGGTTTGGGGTAAAGTCTATCTTTTTTCCGTCGGCAGCATGGATGAGGTAGGTGTGTACCGTATAAGCACCATCTTCCCGTTTAAAGTTGTACCAGCTTCTAGGATATTCGATCTTGCACAATCCGAAATGCCATTTCCTTTCAAGTTGATAGAAAAGACTAGTTTGGTTCTGTAACTAGATATGCGATTTTCAGGGTAGACTGACAAAGAAGCATTGCACGGGAGCGTAACGTAGAAGCCATGGTCATCCATGTTAGTTGTTGCCTCGAATGACATCGCAAATGTTTCTCTGAGAGTTTTAAGGTGCTTGCAAGTCCATCCAGTTGCGTTTTTGTCTGCATAACAATACAATTTCGAGGGCCATCACAACCATTTGACTAAAAGGAGTGTATTTCGACCTTGTTTTTTCTGTCCTAAAATCTTTTCCACTTTAAACGCCTTGTCTTTGCTCACGATTATTTATTGTAGCTCTTCTTCATTAAAAAACCCTTCGATGATTTCTCCATCGTAATCGGACAGTCTGTAGACTGGCGGCTGTCGTGGTATGCAGACCACTACAGTGAAAAATTATTCTGTGTAATTAGGGCCCGAGCACGGAGGAGCAATTTTGTAATTTGTTTCAATTTCCAGTCGTCGTACTTTAACGAACTCCTCCTAGAGTTTAAATCCGATCAACATCATCTTCATGTCATTCTAATCTTAAGGCCTTTGCGAAGCTAAATTGCGGAGATCCTGACTTTTCATGGGGGAACGTGACCCTGGCGGCCATCCAAAGTTTGGCGTTTCTCCATGAACAGGAAGCTGTTGTAACTCAGGCCTACAATGTGCAACTGGACCCAGACTTCACCCAGACTTCACACATTTGTCCTGGCCTGAAGACATCTACATGGTAATTTTCAGATACAGTTATAGCGCCACCTGCAGGAAACCGGAAGTGACATGTTTTAAACTGTGATTAACTCCTCATAGAGATTCCAACAGGTCAGCATCATATTTGGCCAGTATGATCTTCAGACATTTGTGATGACACAATGAAAGATCCTAACTTTTTGCTGAGGGGCGTGTCCGTGGTGGCGTGACAAAGTATGATGTTTCGCCATGAAACAGGAAGCTATAGTAACTCAGGTACACAATGTCTGACCAGCCCCAAACTTCACATGTTTGATAAGAGTCCTGGCCTGAACACATATCCATGTCACTGTTCACTCATAGCAATAGCGCCACCAGCTGGCAAAAGGGAATGTGACACATTTAAATAAATAACAAATCCTACTATAATTCACCTGCATTAATTTTTTTCGCCTATGATTACACACATCCATGTCAGTGTTCACTTATAGCAATAGCGCCACCAGCTGGCAAAAGGGAATGTCACACATTTAAATAAATAACAGGAAATCTGGTACATGTAAATAAATTAAAGTCTTTCTATAATATAACTTCCTAGACCTTTGTGACGATACATTGCAAGTTCCAGACATTTCAAGGGGGCGTGTCCGTGGAGGCGTGACAAAGTTTGATGTTTCGCCATGAAGCAGGAAGCTATAGTAACTCAGGCACGCAATGTCCGACCGGCATCACACTTCATATGTTTTATAAGAGTCCTGGCCTGAACACATATCCACGTCAGTGTTCACTTATAGTCATAGCGCCACCAGCTGGCAATAGGAAATATGGCACGGAAAAATCTATAATGTAACTCCTTACATGCACGTTGCCCACCGTTCACTGTTCCTGAGGTCGACGGGTGGTGATAGCACAGGGTTGCGGTTGCACTTTTGCGCGAGGGCCCGATCATCACTGCTTGCAGCTTTAATTATTATTATTATTATTATTCTCCCTCTTTGATCGCTAATTTGAAGGGCTAAACATGCTCAAAAACTCACAATAATTTGCACACGCATCAGACCTTGCAAAAATTTATGTCTGATATGGGTTTTAAAATTAGGCGTGGCAAAATGGCTCGCTAGCACCAACTAGAACTGCCCAGGCCGCTACGCAATACGTATATGCACCAAATTTGGTGGGTTGATAGAACTCCCTGAATCATTAAGAAAAGTCTCTTGGAGCATATCTCTAAACCCAACAGGAAGTCCGTTATTTTTTATTTCCTTTGCAATTTTGTAATTTGTTTCAATTTCCAGTCGTCGTACTTTAACGAACTCCTCCTAGAGTTTTAATCCAATCAAC
Organism: Triplophysa rosa; assembly: GCF_024868665.1. Taxonomy (NCBI): domain Eukaryota; kingdom Metazoa; phylum Chordata; class Actinopteri; order Cypriniformes; family Nemacheilidae; genus Triplophysa; species Triplophysa rosa. The sequence continues at coordinate 12,551 of NW_026634376.1, forward strand.
ATCATCTTCATGTCATTCTAATCTTAAGGCCTTTGCGAAGCTAAATTGCGGAGATCTTGACTTTTCGTGGGGGAACGTGACCCTGGTGGCCTGCCAAAGTTTGGCGTTTCGCCATGAACAGGAAGTTGTTGTAACTCATTCATTCAATGTCCAACAGGCCCCAGACTTCACCCAGACTTCACACATTTGATAAAAGTCCTGGCCTGAAGACATCTACATGGTAATTTTCAGATACAGTTATAGCGCCACCTGCAGGAAACAGGAAGTGACATGTTTTAAACTGTGATTAACTCCTCATAGAGATTTGAACAGATCAGCATCATATTTGAAGAGTACAGCCAGTATTATCTTCAGACCTATGTGAAGATACATTTCAAGATCCTAACTTTTCGCGGAGGGGCATGTCCGTGGCGGCCTGACAAAGTTTGATGTTTCGCCATGAAACAGGAACCTATAGTAACTCAGGTACACAATGTCTGACCAGCCCTAAACTTCACATGTTTGATAAGAGACCTGGCCTGAAGACATCTACATGGTAATTTTCAGATACAGTTATAGCGCCACCTGCAGGAAACAGGAAGTGGCATGTCTTAAACTGTGATTTACTCATACAGATTCAAACAGGTCAGCATCATATTTGGCCACTATGATTGTCAGACCTTCGTGATGATACATTGAAAGATCCAGACTTTTCGTTCATGGGCGTGTCCGTGGTGGCCTGACAAAATGTGATGTTTCACCATGAAACAGGAAGCTATAGTAACTCAGGCACACAATTTCTGACCAGTCTCACACTTCACATGTTTGATAATAGTCCTGGCCTGAACACATATCCATGTCAGTGTTCACTAATAGCAATAGCACCACCTGCTGGCAAAAGGGAAAGTGACACATTTAAATAAATAACAGGAAATCTGGTACATGTAAATAAATTAAAGTCTTTGTATAATATAACTTCCTAGACCTTTGTGACGATACATTGCAAGTTCCAGACTTTTCGCTGAGGGGCGTGTCCGTGGTGGCATGACAAAGTTTGATGTTTTGCCATGAAAGAGGAAGCTATAGTAACTCAGGCACACAATGTCCGACCGGCCTCTCACTTCATTTGTTTGATAATAGTCCTGGCCTGAACACATATCCATGTCAGTGTTCACTTATAGCAATAGCGCCACCAGCTGGCAAAAGGGAATGTGACACATTTAAATAAATAACAAATCCTACTATAATTCGCCTGCATTAATTTTATCACCTATCATTTACTTTTTTTCTGTACATGGCAGTATTCAGATAGAGTTATAATGCCACCTGCAGGAAACAGGAAAAGGCATGTTTTAAACTGTTTTAACTGCTCATAGAGCTTCAAACAGGTCAGCATCATATTTGAATTGTACAGCCAGTATGATCTTGAGACCTTTGTGATGATACATTTCATGATCCTGACTTTTCATTGAGGGGCGTGTCCGTGGAGACCTGATAAAGTTTGATGTTTCGCCATGAAACAGGAAGCTATAGTAACTCAGGCACGCAATGTCCGACATGCCTCATACTTCATATGTTTGATAAGAGTCCTGGCCTGAACACATATCCACATCAGTGTTCACTTATAGTCATAGCGCCACCAGCTGGCAAAAGGAAATATGGCACGAAAAATCTATAATGTAACTCCTTACATGCACGTTGCCCACCCTTCACTGTTCCTGAGGCCTACGGGTGGTGATGGCACAGGGTTGCGGTTGCACTTTTGCGCAAGGGCCCGATCATAGCTGCTTGCAGCTTGAATTAGGGCCCGAGCACGGAGGAGCAAGCCACACGGAGGAACAAGCCACCGGCTTGCACCGTAGTGCAGAGCCCTTTTGTTTCTGTGTTGTTTATTCTTCTTCTTCTTCTCCCTCTTTGATCGCTAATTTGAAGGGCTAAACATGCTCAAAAACTCACAATAATTTGCACACGCATCAGACCTTGCAAAAATTTACGTCGGATATGGGTTTTAAAATTAGGCGTGGCAAAATGGCTCGCTAGCGCCACCTAGAACTGCCCAGGCCGCTACGCAATACGTTCATGCACCAAATTTGGTGGGCTGATAGAACTCCCCGAATCATTAAGAAAAGTCTCTTGGAGCATATCTCTAAACCCAACAGGAAGTCCGTTTGTGGCGAGGGGAGCGTGGTGTAGCGAGGTGTGCAGCAGGAGAGAGAGCCGGGAGACGAGCGGTAAGTGAGTGGAGTAATTACAGACGACCAACACCTGTGTCTCGTTCCAGTAAGGGCGCGGAGAGAGGATATAAGCACCAGAGGAAGGCACAATGGAAGGAGAGAGACGGACTCAACATGAGCTGCCACAGACCCAAACCTTCCAGTCAGCCAGGAGGACCTGCGCTGGCTTCCGAGCGACACAAGCCAGGCTGAGAGAGAAGCCGTGGACGTTTATACTGTTTACTTTGGGTGCTCTATTTCGTTTGGTTTTTGAATAAAGCTGTGTCAGACTCGCCAACCTTGTCCTCTTCCTTCCTTCTAACAACGAACTCGCTACACTGGTGCCGAAA
>NW_026634376.1:17782-60953 GCF_024868665.1 Triplophysa rosa
TAGTGCACACTATAGGAGTAGTGGAAGTGGAATATTGCTCTTAAGGAGCAGTTATCTGTTTAGGAGGGAGATTGCCTGGGGGAAGAAGCTGCTTCTGTGTCTGGAAGTCCTGGTGTTTGGTGCTCTAAAGCGCCGGCCAGAGGGCAGCAGATCAAAGAGTTTGTGTGCTGGGTGTGTGGAGTCAATGATGATTTTTCTTGCCCTGTTTTTCACTCTGGAATCGTACAGGTCCTGAAGTGTGGGCAGAGGAGCACCAATAATTTTCTCAGCACTACGAACTGTCCGTTGTAGTCTTCGTAGGTCTGATTTGGTGGCCGAGCCATACCAAACAGTAATTGAAGTGCACAGAACAGATTCGATGACCACTGAGTAGAACTGGGTCAGTAGCTCCTGTGGTAGGTTGAACTTCCTCAATTGACGGAGGAAGTATAACCTCTGCTGGGCCTTCTTTACAATGGAGTCTATGTGGGACTCCCACTTCAGGTCCTGAGAGATGGTGGAGCCCAGGAACCTGAATGACTCCACAGTATCCACAGTGCTGTCCAGGATGGTGAGGGGAGGAAGTGATGGAGGGTTCCTTCTGAAATCCACTATCATCTCCACTGTCTTGAATGCATTCAGCTCTAGGTTGTTTTGACTACACCAGGCAGCCAGCTGAGCAACCTCCTTTCTGTAGGCAGATTCATCACCGTCTTGAATAAGGCCAATGACTGTGGTGTCATCTGCAAACTTCAGGAGTTTGACAGAAGGGTCTGTAGAGGTGCATTCGTTTGTGTAGAGTGAATATAGCAGTGGAGAAAGAACACATCCTTGAGGAGCTCCGGTGCTGATGGTACATGTGCTGGATTTAAATTTTCCCAACCTCACTAGCTGCTGCCTGTTCGACAGGAAGTTAATAATCCACTGACAGGTAGAGGTTGGCACAGAGAGCTGGGTAAGCTTGGGCAGGAGGAGGTCTGGGATTATGGTGTTGAAGGCCGAGCTGAAGTCTACAAACAGGATCCTGACGTAAGTCCCTGGTCTGTCTAGGTGTTGTAGGATGTAATGCAGTCCCATGTTTACTGCATCGTCCACAGACCTGTTTGCTCGGTAAGCAAACTGGAGGGGATCAAGAAGTGGTCTGGTGATGTCCTTCAGGTGGGCCAGTACAAGTCTCTCAAATGACTTCATGACCACAGATGTTAAAGCAACAGGCCTGTAGTCATTAAGTCCAGATATTTTGGGTTTCTTCTGTACAGGGATGATGGTGGAGCGTTTGAAGCATGAAGGGACTTCACACTGCTCCAAAGATCTGGAGCTTCAAACAGGTCAGCATCATATTTGAACTGTATAGCCAGTATGATCTTCAGACCTTTGTGATGATACATTTCATGATCCTGACTTTTCATTGAGGGTCGTGTCCGTGGCGACCTGATAAAGTTTGATGTTTCGCCATGAAACAGGAAGCTATAGTATCTCAGGCACGCAATGTCCGACCGGCCTCACACTTCATATGTTTGATAAGAGTCCTGGCCTGAACCAGAGGTGGGTAGTAACGCGCTACATTTACTTCGTTACATTTACTTGAGTAACATTTTGGAGAATATGTACTTTTTAAGTAAAATTAAAAGTGTGTACTTTTACTCTTACTTGAGTAAATTTCTAATAGAAAATCTGTACTTTTACTTTGTTACATAACTTACATTGCGTGACGTTCCTTCGTTCCTTCATTTTAAAATAAGCATTATAAAATGCGTTGTTAATTTCAAGGTTGTTGTCTCTTTTTACGGGCATTCCCGAGTGATCGATTCTTTTGAGTCGATTCTTTTGAAAGCATTAATTGAACAATGGGCAAAACCATTTGAATAGGCTAATGAATCAGTTCAAATGATCTGTTCAGTTCGCAGCACGATCTGAATCATCTGAAGTAGGATTACTCACTCCTCGTAGCGCGAAACTTAAGAACACGCAGAACACAAAGAGCGTTGGATGAAGTGGATATTAATCTATATCTATACAATCAAAACTGCAAATGTGTCATATTGTTTGCCAGCAATGATAAATGCCCGCCATATGCGCGCACCCGCGCGACCTGTTCTTCAGACACAGCAACATGCGCGTTACCTGTCAGACACAGAGACGTGGGCTTGCAGAAATATACATTTGAAGAACAGAAGGAAGAAAACGTGTTGATGGGCGTGTGGTTCACTGTTTACTGTTTGTTTACAAGTAAGAGCGTTTCACAACACACACGTGACACAACACGAGAAAACATGAGCTTTGTTCAAAATTGTGTATTTCATTTAAGAGAGCACTGCAGATGTTCTAGATCATCTTTGGAAATGCTCTGAGTTTAGTTCATGCTTTAGTTTGACATGGTCTATTATTCTAAATAAGTTGTGTAAACTACATTGACATCAGGACTAGATGAAATTTACAGAAATGCTTGTCTCTTCTGTGTTTGTTTATTCTTTAGTCTCTCTAGTATATTGCAAAGATATCTGCTTATGATAATTCAAAATATTGATTAAAATGTAATATTAAAATATTGGCGTTAATAATAATTTTATGTAGTAGACCTATATAATCAGATACAAAGTAACTAAGTAACTAGCTACTTGAGTAGTTTTTTCATTGCATACTTTTTTACTTTTACTCAAGTAATTTTTAAAATAGTGACTTTTACTTTTGTAACAATTTCTCTAGTTACTTGTACTTTTACTTGAGTAAAGATTTTAGCTACTCTACCCACCTCTGGCCTGAACACATATCCACGTCAGTGTTCACTTATAGTCATAGCGCCACCAGCAGGCAATAGGAAATATGGCACGGAAAAATCTATAATGTAACTCCTTACATGCACGTTGCCCACCGTTCACTGTTCCTGAGGCCGACGGGTGGTGATGACACAGGGTTGCGGTTGCACTTTTGCGCGAGGGCCCGATCATCGCTGCTTGCAGCTTTAATTCTTCTTCTTCTTCTTCTTCTCCCTCTTTGATCGTTAATTTGAAGGCCTAAACATGCTCAAAAACTCACAATAATTTGCACACGCATCAGACCTTGCAAAAATTTACATCTGATATGGGTTTTAAAATTAGGCGTGGCAAAATGGCTCGCTAGCGCCACCTAGAACTGCCCAGGCCACTACGCAATACGTACATGCACCAAATTTGGTGGACTGATAGAACACCCCGAATCATGTAGAAAAGTCTCTTGGAGCATATCTCTAAACTCAACAGGAAGTCCGTTATTTTTGATTTCCTGTGCAATTTTGTAATTTGTTTAAATTTTCAGTCGTCGTACTTTAACGAACTCCTCCTAGAGTTTTAATCCGATCAACATCATTTTCATGTCATTCTAATCTTGAGGTCTTTGCGAAGCTAAATTGCGGAGATCTTGACTTTTCGTGGGGAGACGTGACCCTGGCGGCCTGCCAAAGTTTGGCGTTTCGCCATGAACAGGAAGTTGTTGTAACTCATTCATTCAATGTCCAACAGGCCCCAGACTTCACCCAGACTTCACACATTTGATAAAAGCCCTGGCCTGAAGACATCTACATGGTAATTTTCAGATACAGTTATAGCGCCACCTGCAGGAAACAGGAAGTGACATGTTTTAAACTGTGATTAACTCCTCATAGAGATTTGAACAGATCAGCATCATATTTGAAGAGTACAGCCAGCATGGTCTTCAGACCTTTGTGAAGATACATTGCAAGTTCCTAACTTTTCGCTGAGGGGCGTGTCCGTGGCGGCCTGACAATGTTTGATGTTTCGCCATGAAACAGGAACCTATAGTAACTCAGGTACACAATGTCTGACCAGCCCCAAACTTCACATGTTTGATAAGAGACCTGGCCTGAAGACATCTACATGGTAATTTTCAGATACAGTTATAGCGCCACCTGCAGGAAACAGGAAATGGCATGTTTGAAACTGCTTTTAACTGCTCAGACTTCACACATTTGATAAAAGTCCTGGCGTGAAGACAAATACATGGTAATATTCAGTTACAGTTATAGCGCCACCTGCTGGAAACCGGAAGTGGCATGTTTTAAACTGTGATTTACTCCTCATACAGATTCAAACAAGTCAGCATCATATTTGACCAGTATACAGTAGCCAGTATGATCTTCAGACCTTTGTGACGATACATTGCAAGTTGCTGACTTTTCATTGAGGGGCCTGTGCGTGGCGGCATGAAAAAATTTGATGTTTCGCCATGAAACATCAAGCTATAGTACCTCAGGCACACAATGTCTGAAAGGCCTCACACTTCACATGTTTGATAAGAGTCCTGTCCTGTACACATATCCATGTCAGTGTTCACTCACAGCAATAGCGCCACCAGCTGGCAAAAGGGAATATGACACATTTAAATAAATAACAAATCCTACTATAATTCGCCTGCATTTATTTTATCGCCTATGATTACACATATCTATGTCAGTGTTCACTTTTAGCAATAGCGCCACCAGCTGGCAAAAGGGAATGTGACACATTTAAATAAATAACAGGAAATCTGTTACATGTAAATAAATTAAAGTCTTTCTATAATATAACTTCCTAGACCTTTGTGACAATACATTGCAAGTTCCAGACTTTTCACGAGGGGCGTGTCCGTGGAGGCGTGACAAAGTTTGATGTTTCGCCATGAAACAGGAAGCTATAGTATCTCAGGCACGCAATGTCCGACCGGCCTCACACTTCATATGTTTTATAAGAGTCCTGGCCTGAACACATATCCACGTCAGTGTTCACTTATAGTAATAGTGCCACCAGCTGGCAATAGGAAATATGGCACGGAAAAATCTATAATGTAACTCCTTTCATGCACGTTTCCCGCCGTTCACTGTTCCTGTGGCCGACGGGTGGTGATGGCACAGGGTTGCGGTTGCACTTTTGCGCGGGGGCCCGATCATCGCTGCTTGCAGCTTCAATTCTGCTTGTAACCTTGCGTGATGTCTTGTTAAACATCTGTATCGTCACGAATTAGTAGCCGTTAAAAATCTCCACATCCGACTTTTTAACGTTCTGTTAAAACGCTCGACGACGCTCACTTTCAAATTGGTAGCTGTAGCAAAATTATAAATGTCATGCTTTTTCATCAAATCTTGAAAATGTTTGTTAAAAAATTACTTTCCCTATCCGTCTGCAATTTCTGAGGCACACGACCCTCATCGAGTATAGATTCAAAGGCCTTAGTAACCTTTTTATTCTTTAGCACGAGCGTCCAGGTGTACTTTCTAAATACATCTATGCACGTCAGCAAAAAATCATGATTATCCTTTTCCATGGAATAAGCGGACATGTCTACAAGAGCCACCTGGAACTGAGTATCCATACCGTACACTATGACTTTATGAATTTGACAGTCCTTTCACCGTAGCCATATTTTTCTTGAAATTTGATAGACGAACGCTTTCCGCCACACAATCGTTTTCTGAGTCGCAAGAGGCACTGATTATCTTACGCATAAGGTCCACCATCTGTCCTCTGTAAAACTGTTTAAATATGTAGGCTATAATCTTTTGTCTGTTGCAGGCGTTTCTCATCTTGTCTTGTTCACGCTTTGTCTGCATCTGAGTTGACACACCGGTGGTATGCCAGGAGGCACCGACGTCTTTGCCTGAATCCGTTTGGGAATACCAGGTATTGACAACGTCGCAGAAAAGTTTGTCGGAGTCGCTATTCAGTCGGATTTCTTCTAGTTTTGCAACGATGTATGGCTCGTCTTTCAGTTCATAGTAAATAGCACACGTGGCTCCTTGTATTGACAGAGTATCGGCCTTAACTTAAACCCACTGCGTTGCAGAGCGAATGCGACGAGGTTGTAAAGTTTGTCTTTAAACAGCTTGCGGCTAAACTCTATAAAGTGCGTGGCAAAATTGAATGCTCTAGGTTCATAGAGACAGGAATGCTGCCTCTGGCTCGGGTGATCAACACATGTGTTGCAGTGCCACTGTGACCACGCCTTTAATGATATTGTAGCCGAGGTCCGTGAAGAATCCGTCTGTGATATCGAACAGAGTATCGCTCACTTCCATTAGGGACCCGGACGATCCGTTTGTATGTGGTGGACCGCGTTGTCATCGTGGGCGTCAGGAACGGTGTTGAGAGAATAGCTGCTGATGTTTTCTGAAGCGTAATCTTGAGACATTGTTGCGGGAGAGGTTCTGTCTACTGATTTTTATAATGGCTGTAGTAAATGGGCGGGGACGGTCTGACGGCCCACTGGCTGCGTGTGCACTTCTCAGGATGGAACAGCTGCACTTTAACTCTGCAATAACCATTGCGCATATCGCACCACCTGATCACTCTGTTGATGTTGGAAAAAAGGGTCTCCAGTGCATATAGGTCAGACCACTTGAACAAAAATTGCATCTCGTACAGTTCGTGATGTTCGTCATGCAGGATAGCCCCGTTGCAGTCGCGAAACTTTGTGTTGTCTTTGCAGAAGAAAAAGTAAACATAGTCATGGGGCTTCTTTTTAGAATGGTCGCCGACCACTCGATAACGACCGTTGGGTGTTGTAAAATCCCACTTGGTGATGTACAAAGGTTCTCCGCGACTATCATTGAAATCCTTCCAGATGTAGTTGTAAAACAACGTCCAGTCCTTGTCAGGGAACACCATGCAGGGGTCTTGTCCTGGTACATATTCGTCTTTTTTGTCAGCGCTGTAGAGGGTTACAACTTGAGACTGATCGTTAAATGTGTAACCGATTACTCGGTTACTCTCCATTGGATGTAAACAAGTTGAAATATACCCCTTTACAACCGTGCACTGTCACAACAATTTAGGCCTATCTCAGGAATGCGCCCCGTCTCTGTGAAACAGGACCATAGCCGACTCTGTAAAACGTAAGTTTTTATCACATCCTATATCTCTATATATTGAATGTTATATTTATTTACTTATTTATTTGATCATTCCTTTATTTATTTATTTAGTCATTCATTGATTTATTTATTATTTTAAAACCGTGTTAATTTATTTATTTGTAAATTTGGTGGGCGGATACGGTTAAAAGGTCAACGTTACGTGGGTGGTCCGGTCAAAAGGTCAACGCGACGTGGGTGGTCTGGGGGAAAAGTCAACCCCCCCGCAAAGGTCACCATCACTCATTTTTTGACAGTACCCCATATATACTGTACTACTATTGGGCATGTAAAATTGCCAAGGGATTTTTGATATCTCGAACGGTTTGGCCGTAGCGAGGCAACGAATTTATGGCGAGAAATGAGAAACAGGACGTGTATTATAACTTCCTCATACATTGTCGGATTTTGATCCAACTTTATCATTTTGTACATTGTGCCAGGCCGATCACATAGATATGACTGTAATACTGTTTAAAGTAAGGAAGGATGGAGGTGGGAACCGGAAAACATTAAATAAACTTTTAATAAAATAAGCCAACAACAAAACGAAAGTAAAGGGCCGACAGCTACCTCACGGTCAACTGCTGGCCACACAAACATACATAAAACTTAACACAATGTCCAGGCCTGGACCTCTCTCGTCCTTCACTCCTGTCGCTTTTACCCCTTTTATGCTTCCGATCCTCCGTGAGAGATGCGAGACCGGTGCAACGCGCAGCTGACACTCATCCCTCGTGTCACCGGCCCCGCACCGTTCCCTCGCAGCTCTCGTCCCGCCTTCCTCGTAACAATGACTATTATGAGTCAAAATTGTAGCGCCACCAACTGGCAGCAAGAAGTTTTTTTTTTAAATACTTTGAAATCAGTCTCTTTTTTACCTGATTTGCTTGACACATCACCCGAATAATGTAAAATCACACCAGATGTAAAACTAAGAAAGGGATTCTTAATATCTTAAATAATGTTGAAATGGCAAGGTGTCAAACTTGAATAGTCTTTTCAGGTGTTTCAAGGCACTTCACTGTCATGATTCTGCCTCATCATGTCATGTCTCATGTTCTTGTGGCAGGATCATGGCAGAGCCTGATGTTTTGTGTAGAGAGAGACATGCCATTGTTTGTTTTGTTTGTTTGTTTCATGTACTCTCTTTGGTCTCGTCTTTGTCCCCGCCCCCTCGTTTCCTCATTATTGCTTGTTAATGATTGCATGCCCTGCACCTGCTCCTATCTTGATTTGATCTCTTTATAATGCCCCTGTGGTCCCTTTCTGTTCGACGTTGTGTCCAACCGACAGATGGGGTTTGTCTTGAGAACCTATCATCTTCTGACTATTTTGAAAAGGCCAATGAAATTGGTGAATGAAATTTGCATGCCAGACTCCACCCCGGATATCCGGGTATAAAAGGAAGACGGCGTGCTCATTCATTCACCTTTTGGGCTGAGGAGCCTGAGAGCATCCCTCTACCACTGCGGTGGGTGGCCAGCATTGTGGCATGAAGGACACAATGTCTCGTTCCCTCCATCAGGGAACTGAGGTTACATATGTAACCAAGACGTTCCCTTTCTGTCGGTCTCTTGACATTGTGTCGAACCGACAGATGGGGTTCCTCTGGAAAACGCCACGGCGCTGTGCCGCGTCACAATCTCTAGCGAGGCGACGCTGACTGGCCTAGGCGTGTCAGACGTGAGCGCCATAGCAAAATTTGTGACCATCCAGTGGAGAGGTAGGGGGGTGCCAGAGCTTTTACAAGAAAGGTGGGATGCCCTCTACCACCGGCCGTCACAGGCGGTGGCCTTGTTTCTCTAACAGCGAGAAGCCGCCCGACAGTGTAAGGGCCACTGGGCAAGCGTTATTTCCTCACTGAGGAAATGCGCTACAGAGACCACTTCCTGCCGTAGGGAGGAGATTTATGAAGGTATTTCAGTAGCAGTAGTAGCAAAAGTCAAGGCGGGAAGATTTGAAACTGCAGTGATAGATTTGAGAGGTTGTAGATGCCTATTTGTGGTTGCAATTCAAATCTGAATCTAGGAAAACGTGCAAATATGTGCTATGCATTTGTATCTGCCAATATATTTTGTAAATGCCAGTTTACACGTTTGTGACTATTTTTCTGCAACTTCAAATGCAGAAGACAGATTTGTGAGGTTTGTCCACCAGTGCAAATCTCAACATTCAACTTCAGTTTTTATTTGACAAGTTTTCACATTGGGGCTGTGAGTGTACATTTTAGTGTCAGGTACAAATACTTACTTTACAAGTTCACAAATTAAAATCTACATGCTCTCAAGTTTTGCTACTGAAATACCTTCATAGAGATTAATGGAGACACCAACATGGTCTCGCCCTCAGGGGAGAACTCATGGGAAAATATGCAGGGGGTTACCACGTCTGGAGCACTAGGTCCGGTTAGAGCTATGTGGTAGGTAAATCAGCTGGTACCCGGCCTAATGGGGCAGGGCTGCTCTGCCCAGCCCGGCACCCAGGAAAGAGCTTAGTGATGGAAGGAATGCCTATTCTTCACCCGGTGGGGGTGAAGAAGGGAGGCGGAAGTAGCACACTGACCCACCTAAAGGGAACGGGGGAAGGTGCTTTCGCAGGCATATGCCCTACCGGCCGCCGTCTCTAAAATGTTGCCCTGCAAGACACGGGCTGACACCAGTTCCACGCGGCGGCTGTAGAACCTCGTGAAGGTGTTGGGCATAGCCCAACCCGCAGCTCTGAAGATGTCTGCCAGAGAGGCATCCTGAGCCAGTGCCCATGAGGAGACTACACCCCGGGTGGAGTGTACCCTCACTGCCAACGGGCACGGGCGATCTTGAGACCGGTACGCCGTAGCGATGGCATCCACGATCCAGTGTGCCAGTTTCTGTTTGGAGACAGCCCTCCCCTTCTGCTGACCTCCAACACAGACAAAGAGCTGCTCAGAGCTTCTGAAGCTCTGTGTGCGGTCCAAGTAGAGGCGCAATGTGCGTACTGGACACAACACGGATGGGGTTGGGTCTTCCTCCCTGGTGGGGAGCGCCTGCAAGTTCACCACCTGGTCCCGAAAGGGAGTGGTAGGAACTTTGGGCACGTAGCCAGGCCGTGGTCTCAGGATCACGTGAGAATCTCCAGGCCTGAATTCTAGGCACTCTGTGGACACAGAGAATGATTGTTGGTCCCCTACCCTCTTGATAGAGGCGAGCGCCACCAGGAGAGCCGTATTTATCGTAAGATGGAAGAGCAGCATCTCCCAGGGGCTCGAAAGGTGGCCTCTGGAGGCCCGCCAGGACCACTTCAAGGTCCCAAGAGGGTACGGAGCGCGGACGAGACGGATTCAGCCTTCTCGCACCCCTTAGGAACCTAATGACCAGGTCGTGCTGTCCTAGAGACTTGCCAGCAACTGGTTCGTGATGTGCGCGATGGCGGCTACATGCACTTTCAGTGTGGAAGGGGAGAGGTTTCTCTCATGTCTCTGATGTAGGAAGGACAGCATGTTCCCTATCGAGCATTTCTGTGGGTCTTCTTCTCGAGAAGAACACCAGGACGAGAAGAGACGATAGGTGGATATAGGCCCCCAGCATACACGGCTGTTTTTCAGCACCCTGGAATCGTGCACAGACCCCGTATATCCCACAAAGACTTCAATAAATGTCCCCTGGTGGTCAGTGATGGCCTGGAGTTGGTTAGAGTGAAACAGCTTCCTGTTGTAGTAGCAGTTGGAGTTATTTGCTGGAGGTTAAATTCGAACATGACAGCCGTCTATAGCACCAACTACTCTTGTGAAAGCTGTTGATCCAGCCAGCTCTGCAAATCCTGCTCCCACTGCCTCCAGGTCATCTCTGGTTGGAAAGCAAATCACCCTCCTCAAAATTCCCATGATTGCCTTGCTGACTTTGTGCACAATGTCATGCACAGAGGACTTGGGGATGTCAAATGTCTGTGACACCACTCTGAAGGATGCTGCATGGGCAAGCCAGTGGAGGAACACAAGCACTCCGATGTCCCTTTCCCATCCATGGTCAGAGTCCAGTCTGACTGCAGCAATGAGGGACATGATAGATGGCAAAGACAGGCGAAGGTGGCGACAGTGGTCAGCTGCTTCATCTAAATACAGCTGAAGAATTGGCACAGCTGTGTTGAGATGGCAGTAGGATGTAGGGTTCAACAACTGTAGAAACAGGATAATTTGTTACAACAATAAGTTGAAATAAAACTTTGATTTATGTGATGTTAACTTGTAGAAGTGTTTATAATTGTTAAATTTATTTATTTTCTTACATCAAATTGACATATTTGTTATTCATGTTTATTCTGTAGTTTTCTGTAAATAAAACATATTACATTGCTTCATACATTATGTCATTGCTTCACTGAAAACGTATGCATTCACATTTTTTTAGTCTGTATTAATGCATAGATGGCATATGACCTTACCAAACCTAAACTTTATGAAAAAAATAAACTTTAAGTCTTAAATCTATTTTAATGAAAACAAATGCCTTTATGATCTGTAAGGTAATAAGGTTAAAGAGCATTTTGAGCAAGAGGTGGATTTGAACCCCGGTCTCTCGTGCCAAGCTATACAGACTTTACACATTTTGCCACTGGAATCACTGTTTGAAATGGCGTTGTCTTACATTTTCTCTATTCCAATCACATATTGGTGGGTGGAGTTAGTGCAAATAGTCTCTGCAAACAAGGCGGGCTATTTGTACTCAGTGTAAATAGACACTCCGTATTAAATTTGCCAGGGTCCCAGTAGGCCAAAGTGTTAGTCCATCCCTGCCTGTGTAGTTTCTTTCTCTGACACTCTCCCTTATTCAATGGACTAACTGACTGCAGAAAGAATGTAATGTTCTCTGTTCGCCTACCATTAAGTAGCCTATAGATCTTTAAAAAGTTTCATTCAACATAAGCCATCATCCATGCAAGCAATGCATGCTGAGGCTGATTGAAAACCATTTCAGTTAATGCCTCTCTAAACTCCACCCACAAAAGCTGACTGTTCTTTCAGAAGCTTTACTAGGGATGCACAGACACAGCTTGACATTCAGTTGTTCAGCACAGAAAACTGTGTGCGCGCGACCACTTTATGATATTAAAGGATGTCGGGAGTGACGGGGCTTCAGACCACCTGCTCCCGTCTGAAGTATAGTCTACCAGTAGACTGTTAGACTCTTACCAGACTATGCCGACATATTTGCTGCATTAATATAGTGTGCACATTTCTCCTTGCTGGTTGCTGCTTGATTGGATCAGATGTCATAAATCTCTAAAACAAGTTGAAATCACCTGACAAGCAAAATTGGCAAAAAAAAAACATGTTCGGTGTTCGGCCGAATAAGTGAAATATGGCCGAAAGCCATGCTTTTTGGCCAAGTTTGCTTGTCAGGTGAATTTATCTTGTTTTAGAGATGCATAGGTAATTTACTCAAAAGCAAGACATATTTTGTAGATTAATTTAGGTTCAGATTCCAAACCCCCCCAGCATCTCCAGCTATTTTACCAGTTCTCACTATTAACTAGTTGCTTATTAGTATGCATATTATTAGAATATTGGCTGTTTACTTATAAAACACATGTTCTGCATGGCCATATTCTATATCCCTAATCCTGTTTTACTAAATACTGCTAAGCAACAAATGTGACGCTGGATCACAAAACCAGTCTTAAGTAGCACGGGAACATTTTTAGTAAAAGACACAAATACATAATGTGGGTCAAAATTATCGATTTTTCTTTTATGCCAAAAATCATTAGGATATTAAGTAAAGATCATGTTCCATGAAGATATTTAGTAAATTTCCTACCTTAAATATATAAAAACTTTATTTTTGTGAGTGGATGGTCTGCCACAGTGCCCCTGATTAACAACTTCAAATGCAATTTTCTCAATATTTTGATTTTTTTGCGCTCTCAGATTCAAGAGTTTTAAACGGTTGTATCTCAGCCAGATATTGTCCTATTCTAACAACTCATATATCTATAGAAAATTTATTTATTCAGCTTTCAGATTATGTAAAAATCTCAATTTCGAAAAATTGACCCATAAGACTGGTTTTATTGTCCAGGGTCACAAATTAGGAGTTTGTTGAGGCAAAAGTCATAGTTAACAGTTTGTTAATAGCGAGAATTTGACCTTAAAATAAAGTGTAACCGAAAATCCTGCTAAGGTGAAGTAAAGAAAGAAGTTTGTAGGCTACAGGCAAAACAATAAGATTGTTAAGTATGTGAGCTGTCTACACGGCCCTTTGTCCAAGTAGAGAGCATGTGTGGCTGTGGTTTCCATGGGGGGTTATGGCTGTCATTTGTGGGTTTCCTGTCAGGTTCGCACATGCAGAATTGTTTAGGGAGTCTGACATAACAACCGGTAGTCAGTTATCTGTTGACTGGCCAAGTGTGGAGAAAAGATAAATAAATGAATAAAACAAAACAGAAGAGGGTGTGATGGGAAGCAAGAAACTAAAAACAAAAATACAAGAGAAGGAGAAAATTGAGACATCTACAAGTTGTGTGTCTCAAAGGTTACTCAAAGTCCTCATCTGTTTTTTTTTTAGAAAAGTGTTTCGATTTATTTCATCACCAACATATAATCCTGCTTTACGATAATCAGAGGGTAGACATGGTATGGCAGAGAATGTAGAACATAACTTTAAGCCACTTACCATCAAGATACGCTGTAAACTGAAACATAAGTAGAATTTTGTATGATAATTAGATTCACATCCTCTTAACTGTACTTAAAGGACATGTCGCAAACTTTGCAGATGCCTCAATACAAAAATCTCATGGAACTAAACTAATTTATCTAACATATTTCTAATGACAGGCTGGTGACAGGCCCTGTTTTAAAGAGGGAAAATAAACATATGATAACTTAAAGACAGAGATGATGGTGTTCAGATGAATTTAGATTACTACAGTATGTGGATTTAAAGCCTCCCTCGGAGTAGAGCGCAGCCATATGGAGCCAAATGAGATGTAATTTTCCTCATTTTTCATAAACCATTGCAAAAGCAAATGTGCACAGTTTTAGAGGATTATCGCAAAAAAAGAAATCAGTTCTGAAAAATAAAAGCACAGATTAGCTAAAGAAATACAAGATGTGAAAAAATGTCAGTTTTATCAGTTTTAAAAATGATCCAGTTTTAAAGAACTACAGTAAATTCCCATTAATAAGTAAATGTACAAATAAACCTTTTTAATTACATATAGGCCTTCATGATTAAAAGTGGGGAATTAGCAATCACTACTCCAACCAACCAGCTAACCTTTAGAAACATTGAACAAATGTGCAAGTGGTACGCAGAAATCATAATAAGGATATAGTTCCCACTCACCTGCCTTTTAACTAATAATTTAGGGCAGCTGTAGGCAAATCTTTAATCACTTAATGAATTTATTAGCCAGCCTAATGAGCTTTCAGGCTTTCCTACTCTACGACCGTGGAAGAGACAATTCTTTGATTTTTTTATTAATGAGGGTTTAAACTATATAACCAAAGGCTGTAAATAGCTTCCAAATCATCAAATATCCCAAGTGCTTCAAGTGAACTTTGTTTACACATTACACCAATGGAAGAGAAATGCCAATTACATTGAGCATTCTCCTTTTGAACAAAACTCTACTTATCATACATGTCTCAACATAGCTTTTACATTAGTTTAATTTTCACCTGTGACACAATATTTACAGTACATGAGGATAATCAGAGATCAGTGCCTCTTCTATTAGTCCTCACACCCTATTAGATGAGGGCTGGCATACTGTGGGTATTTCACAGAAATCATGATTAATAAACATGACTTAAGCACATGCGGTTAAAAAGAGTGCTGTCAACTAATTATAGGCAGCACAGAAGCAGATGCAGGTCCTTCAGTTACATGTAGCTAAACTGGTAGAGCATAGCAATACCAAGGTCATGAGTTCCATACCCAGGGAACACACAGACTGATAAATTGTAACATTTAATTCACTGCAAGCTTCTTCTGATAAAAGTGTGTGCCAAATGTAAATGTAGGAGCCCTTCACATGATAAAAGTTACACAAGATAAAAAAGCAATTATCATAGGATCTTCAGCATTTTAGGGAAATGGGTCATAGGGATTATTGTATCACAATAATCTGAATGTTCACATACAAGCAGCAAGAACATTCAATATCATTTTAATTGATGGAGTACTATTTATGAACATTTCAATCTGGAAAAACCTCTGACGTGTCCTGACACCTTTTTTATCCCAACAAAATGCTCTGCCTGGATGAGGACTTTCACTCAAAGTTTAGTTCCACCGCCCTCCCTGACATGGTTGTAGCTATTTCAACATATTTTTCTCTTCCCTGTTAGGCTATGACATCTGAGAGCACCACAATGCTTGTTTCACCACGTTGTGCACTATCCCTTTAACTGCTTTTTGCGTCTTTTTAGTCTCTATAATATGAAAACGTCTTGGTTACGGATGTAACCTCGGTTCCCTGATAGAGAACGAGACGTTGTGTCGAACCGACAGAATGGGGTTTGTCTTGAGAACCTATCATCTTCTGAGTATTTAGAAAAGGCCAATGAAAATTGGCGAATGAAATTTGCATGCCGGGCTCCTCCCTGGATGTCCGGGTATAAGAGGGAAGCCGGCGTGCTCATTCATTCACCTTTGGTCTGAGGAGCCTAAAGCATCCTCCCCCGACCGCTGGGGTGGGCGGCCAGTGTTGTGGCATGAGGGACACTGAGGGACACAACGTCTCGTTCCCTCCATCAGGGAACCGAGGTTACATCCGTAACCAAGACGTTCCCTTTCTGTCGGTCTCTCGACGTTGTGTCGAACCGACAGAATGGGGTTCCTATGGAAAATGCCACAGCACTGAGCCGCGTCACAATCTCTGCGGAGCTACGTTGACTGGCCTGGGCGAGTCAGACGAACACGCTAACACGAAATTATGACCTTCCAGTGGAGAGGAAGGGGGACCCAGAGCTTTCCACAAAAGTTGGGAAGCCCCCTAACGCCGGCCGTCACGGGTGGAGGCCTAATTCTCAAAATGGCGAGAAGCCGCCCGGCACCGTACGGGCCACTGGGTAAGCATTATTCCCCCTGGGGAAAAACGCTGCAGAGGCCACTGCCTACCGTAGGGAGGAATTAGTGGAGACACCACATGGTCTCACCATCAGGGGAGAACTCATGGGAAGAAAGTGCGGACAGGAGTTAACCGCAAGGTGGGAGTCCACCTGGGGAGGTCATGGGTTGCCAAGGTGGGAACCATTCATGAGGATACATTAGACGGAACAGCCCACGGAGGGGGTGTTACCACGTCTGGAGAACTAGGTCCGGTTAGAGCTATGTGGGAGATAACTCAACTGTTCCCCGGCCTAAGGGGGCAGGGCTGCTCTGCCCAGCCTGTCCCCTGGAAGGGTGCTTAGTGATGGATGGAATGCCTGTTCTTTACCGGAGGGGAAAGAAGTGAGGCTGGATCGCCACTGCTCCCCCCGGAGGGGGAAGGGCTTCCACAGGCGTACGCCCAACGGCTGCCGGTCCTACCTGTTGCCCTGCAGGACGCGGGCTGACACCGGTTCAACGCGGAGGTTGTAGAACCTCGCGAAGGTATTGGGCGTAGCCCAACCCGCAGCTCTGCAGATGTCTGCCAGAGAGGTGCCCTGAGCCAGTGCCCACGAGGAGGCGACACCCGGAGTGGAGTGCGCCTTAACTCCTAAGGGGCAGGGGCGATCTTGCGACCGGTATGCCAAGGATATGGCATCCACGATCCAGTGCGCCAATCTCTGTTTGGAGACAGCTCTCCCTTTCTGCTGACCTCCAAAACAGACAAAGAGCTGCTCAGAGCTTCTGAAGCTCTGCGTGCGGTCCAAGTAGAGGCGCAGTGAGCGTACTGGACACAACACGGATGGGGTTGGGTCTTCCTCCCCGGTGGGGAGCGCCTGCAAGTTCACCACCTGGTCCCGGAAGGGAGTGGTGGGAACCTTGGGCACGTAGCCGGGCCGTGGTCTCAGGATAACGTGAGTCTCCAGGCCCGAATTCTAGGCAACCCGAGGACACAGAGAATGCTTGTAGGTCCCCTACCCTCTTGAAGGAGGCGAGCGCTACCAGGAGAGCCATCTTTATCGACAGGCGAGAAAGATCGGCCTCCCCTAGGGCCTCGAAGGGGGGCCTCTGGAGGCCCTCCAGGACCACTTTGAGGTCCCAAGAGGGTACGGGCGTGGGCGAGGCGGATTCAACCGTCTCGCGCCCCTCAGGAACCTGGTGACCAGGTCGTGCTGTCCTAGAGACTTACCAGCAACTGGATCGTGATGTGCGGCTATAGTGTCAACATACACTTTCAGTGTGGAAGGGGAGAGGTTCTTCTCAAGTCTCTCCTGGAGAAAGGACAGTACATACCTGATCAAGCTTCTCCGTGGGTCTTCTCCGTGAGAAGAGCACCAGGACGAGAAGATGCGCCACTTGAAGGCATACAATCTCCTAGTGGCCGGGGCTCTAGCCTGAGTGAGGGTCTCTACCACCGCCGGGGGTAGGTCGCTCAGGATCTCCTCGTCCCGTCCAGGGGCCAGACATGGAGGTTCCAGAGGTCTGGCCTGGGATGCCAAAACGTGCCCTTCCCCTGAGAAAGGAGGTCCTTCCTCAAGGGAATCGGCCAGGGGGGAGTTGTTGTCAGGCTCACCAGCTCTGAGACCCAAGTCCGGTTGGGCCAATAGAGCACAACTAGTAGCACTTGATGCTCCTCTTCCCTGACCTTGCACAAGGTCTGTGCAATGAGGCTCACTTGGGGGAAGGCGTACTTCCTCTTGTCCCGCGGCCAGCTGTGCGCAAGGGCATCCGTACCGAGGGGACCGTCGGACAGGGAGTACCAAAGCGGACAATGGGTGGAGTCCGGGGAGGCAAACAGGTCCACCTGCGCCCGGCCGAACTGCTCCCATATGAGCTGAACCGCGTGAGAGTGGAGTCGCCACTCTCCGCGAGGTGACCACTGACGAGAGAGCCGGTCTGCTGTCTGGTTCAGGTCGCCCGGGATGGCTCGCAGGGAGCTGATCACCTGCTGACTCCACAGGAGGAGGCGCCGGGCGAGTCGTGTTAGAACGCCACCCTGGTGGTTGATATATGCCATGGCAGCTGTGCTGTCCAAACGGACCAGCACGTGCCTGCCCTGCACGAAGGGTTGGAACCTCTTCAGTGCAAGTAGCACAGCCCACAACTCTAGGCAGTTGATATGCCAACACAGGCGGGGGCCCGTCCACCGCCCCGACACTGCGTGCCCGTTGCACACAGCACCCCAGCCCTGAAGGGAGGCATCCGTCGTTACCACGGCGTGCCTTGACACCTGCCCTAGGGGGACCCCCTCCCGTAGGAAGGCTATAGACGACCAAGGGGTCAGGGTGCGCCGGCAGAAAGGCGTGATGACCATACGCCTGCTGCCGGTGTGCCACGCTCTCCAAGTTACTCGACTCTGTAGCCAGTGTTGGAGCGGTCACATGTGCATCAACCCGAGGGGGACTACCCCCGCCGAGGATGCCATGTGCCCCAGAAGCCTCTGAAATTGTTTCAGGGAGACCGCTGGCTGCCTGAAATGCTTCAGGCAGTGTAACACTGACTGGGCGCGCTCTGTAGTCAGTCGCGCTGTCATGGAGACGGAGTCGAGTTCCATACCGAGAAAGTTGATGCTCTGCGCGGGGGAGAGCTTGCTCTTTTCCCAGTTGACCTGTAGTCCCAACCGATCTAGGTGCCGGAGCACCAGGTCCCTGTGTGTACACAACAGATCTCGCGATTGAGCCGAGATGAGCCATTCGTCGAGATAGTTGAGTACCCGCACACCTTCTTCCCTGAGGGGAAGGAGGGCGGCTTCCACGACCTTTGTAAAGACCCGTGGAGACAGGGACTGACCGAAGGGGAGGACCCTGTACTGATATGCCCGTCCCTCGAACGCGAACCGCAGGAACGGCCGATGTCTAGGGAGGATCGAGACATGAAAGTACGCGTCCTTCAGGTCGATTGCCATGAACCAATCCTGACGCCTGACGGACGTCAGGATGCGCTTCTGCGTGACCATCCTGAAAGGCAGCTTGTGTAGGTGTCTGTTCAGAACACGCAGATCCAAGATAGGGTGCAACCCTCCGCCTTTCTTGGGGACAATGAAGTACGGGCTGTAGAACCCGCTGAACATCTCGGCCGGTGGGACGGGCTCGATCGCTCCCTTCACCAAAAGGGAGGCGACCTCCGTCCGCAGTACGGGTGCATCTCTGCCTCTGACTGAGGAAAAAAGGATGCCCTGGAACTTGGGCGGACGTGTAGCGAACTGAGTCGCGTAGCCGAGATGGATTGTCTTCCTCAGCCAGCCTGACAGTCTGGGAAGCTGAGCCCAAGCTCCCAGATACTGAGACAGGGGGACTAGAGGTTTGATCTGCCCCCGCGGAGGGTGGTTTGATGGCTAGCAGTACGGATTCCTTGCCGGGGGAGGACCCCCGGGGAGGAGATCGGCTCTGCTGTTTTTCCTGCCTGGCGATTGTCCAGCTCAACGCAACGTCTGTCTGAGAGTGCTGAAGGCTGGTGTTTATACTCGACATTGCGCTTCGCCGTGACGCAACGTCGAGTTGCCTTCCACCGTCGACCAGAGGGTTGGAACGGCTGTGAAAACCCAGAGAGAGAGGAAGCTCTTTTTGTGAGGAAGTGGGCGCTGGCCCCCCAGGGGAGGCGGTTTCCTCTTCGACGTCCTTTTCCGGGAGGCAGCCTGAGAAGGGGGCACTGGAGCCGGAACCAGAGTCGAAGAGGGCCGAGGGTGCTGGGAAGCAGACGCCGCTCGGGATCTCGAAGGCCTGACGGCGGCCGAGTCACGGCGGGGCAGGATGTGTCTGATTGCCTCCGTCTGCTTCTTCACCGTCGAGAACTGCTGAGAGAAATCCTCAACGGTGTCACCAAACAGCCCTCCCTGCGAGATGGGGGCGTCGAGAAAGCGAACCTTCTCGGCATCTCACATCTGCGCAAGGTTAAGCCAGAGGTGCCTCTCTTGGACCACCATGGTGGACATCGCCCGACCCAAGGCCCGTGCCGTCACCTTAGTCGCCCGTAGAGCGAGATCGGTGGCGGTACGGAGTTCCTGCATTACCGTTGGGTCGGTCTTACCCTCGTGGAGCTCCTTCAATGCCTTGGCCTGATGGACCTGCAGGATGGCCATGGCGTGGAGGGAGGAGGCGGCCTGACCCGCAGCCGTGTAAGCCTTCGACACCAGAGATGCCGAAAACTTACACGCCCTGGATGGGAGTCTAGGCCGAGCCCTCCAGGTGGCCGCTGTCTGCAGGCACAGGTGCACCGCGACAGCATGCTCCACCTGGGGGATCTCGACATAGCCCCTGGCCGCCCCACCATCGAGGGAAGTAAGGGCGACTGAGCCTTTCTGATTGGAACGGGCTGTGAGGGGCGCGTTCCAAGTCTAACTCAGCTCCTCATGCACCTCCGGGAAGAACGGGACTGGAGCTGGGCGCGGCTAGGAGCCGTGCTCAGACCCCAGGTACCACGTATCCAACCGCGAGCGCTGGGGTAAAGGCGGTGCTGTGCAATGCAGCCCAATGCTCGCGGCGGCCCGGAAGAGCATGGTTGACATCTCAACGTCCGCCTCTTCCTGGGCTCTACCCGCCGGGGGAAGGAGCTCCGAGGAATCGTCGGGGTCGGATGCCAAAAGATCGCCCTCCGTTGCTGTGATCGACATCTCATCTTCGTCACGCACTTCCGAGTACGTGGCGGAGGAACAAGACGGGGTAGGACCGTCTTTTGAGGGATGGTCAGACGAGCGAGACGGGGCGTGAACGGTCCGTGAGCCTGTGGCTGGCGGTTTAACGTTCACAGTGATCCCCATATCACCCCCGGTGTTAACCGAAACGGGCGGCAGGGCTGTAGTCACTGCCGTCACGGATCGGGTAACAGACGAGGTGGTGGCTTTATCCATAAAGAATACCGCCACCCGTGACCGCAACATCTGGATAGGCATCCACCCGCAGTGCGGGCAGGATGTATCCACGAAGGCTGCCTCAGCGTGCCGGAGACCCAAACACCTGAGACAGACATCGTGTCCATCCCCTTCCTCAATGAGCGCGTCGCACCCAAGAGAACAGCGGGACATGCCACGCTGGAGAAATTTGCTCTTTTAGAAAAAAGGAAATATTGCTCAGACACTTCTGGAACTGCCGAGACGCCCAGGGGAAAGTCGCTGCAGGAAGGGACCGCCCGCTGCACCACGTCGTAGATTCCAACAGGATAGGACCAGCGAAGATCTGGAAGATCTGGAGATGCTCATCAGATGCTTAGGCTCTGAAGAACAAAAGGTGAATGAATGAGCATGCAAATTTCATTCGCCAATTTTCATTGGCCTTTTCTAAATACTCAGAAGATGATAGGTTCTCAAGACAAACCCCATTCTGTCGGTTCGACACAACGTCGAGAGACCGACAGAAAGGGAACCGAGGTTACATCCGTAACCAAGACGTTACATCCGTAACCAAGACGTTTTAAATCTCGTTTTAAAACATACTTTTTCTCTTTAGCTTTTTAATCTATTATCATTGTATGTGTACTGTATTTCATTTTCTGTATTTCTGTGTAAATTTGTCTGTGAACCGATGTTTTATTGTACAGCACTTTGGTCAGCTGGCGCTATTCTAAACATGCTATAGAAAGCATTTTTGCCTTGCCTTGGCTCCTATCCGCCATTTTGATTGTGTAACTCGTGTATCAAAATTATTGAATGAATACTTTAATGCAAAGAAGGGCTGTATTTTGATTATAGTGTCTGTTATGGGGGCAGTCGTGGCCTAATGGTTAGGTTGCCGGTTCGATTCCCAGGGCCGGCGGGTAACGACTGATGTGCCCTTGAGCAACCTTACCCCTACTTGCTCCCCGGGCGCTGCAGTGATAGCTGCCCACTGCTCTGGGTGTACGTGTGTTCACGACTTTCTGTGCGTGTGTTCACTACTCTCTGGATGGGTTAAAAGCAGAGGTCACATTTCGGGTATGGGTCACCATAACTGACTAATAGTTCACTTTCACTTTCACTTGTTAACAATCATGTGTGTCGTCTTTCGCATTAGTATGTGCCAGTGCATGCATACTGTTTTGCTGCACACTGAAATGTGTATACTTTTCCATTGACAAAAACAGTACATACTTTTAAGTGCATACTATGAGTAGGCGAATTGGGATTCAGCCTAAGGCTGCATCCGAAGGCTTAGGCAGCTGACTTGTTGCCTCTTCGGAGGCAGCATTTGTGCACGAAGGCAGCTCTGAGAAACGGATTCAGACAGGCTTTATAGGCAACGTAACAGAATTCTAATTGAATTATGAACAGAAATTGTCTTTGCATATTTTAAAACTACAATACAAAAGACACCTTTGTCCCCACACACAAAAATAGCACTGTGGGACTTGAAAGCAGCAAAGGATACATCTATGCTGCCTTCAAGAATTGATCAGATGAAGGTATATCAGGAGACAGGAAGTAAAGCAAACATTGAAATCGGACGTTCCTTGATGCGTTCCTTCTGCCTCCGAATGCCACATTTTATAGCTTTCTAAAATCAAGCTACTTAATTCTTAATTTTTTTATTACATGAGAATAGTTTAAGAATAACTTTTTTAAAACACTGTGTAAATGGTGGATTATAAGGCTATATGTTTTATGCTGATGTATGGTATTTATGGGGTGATGTTAAAGACATCTATACATAAACTATTTATACAGAATCAAATCGAATACCGTGGCCACAGAACCATAGATTTTGTCAACCGTTCCACCCCTACAATTGACTGCACAAAACACAGAGAAGAGGAGAGCATGACACTAAGGGTGCTTCTCAATATGCCTCCTCGTTTCCTCGATCCTCCGTCCTCCATCCTATGACCCAAAAAGTGATCGAGTTTAGCCATCTTTAAGGACATCTCATTTCTTTAATTGCACCGGGAGGAGGCGAGGAGAGATGAGGCTTTCTGATGAGTTATTAGCGAGGATACACAGGTGTTTCCTTTGCAGAAGTGTTTTATCGACTAAACCTGACGCGTGTATAAATTCTCCTCCCCCTGCACATCGTCACATGTTTAGATCATATTCAAACATAAATTTGATAATTTAGCATTATATTATTGTAAATGTATACACTTATTTCAGACAGTTTAATTAATATTCATATAGTTAATATTGTCACAGTCCTGTCTGCCCCCTTGTGCTCCCCTACCAGTTTTCCCTGTGTTTTCACCCCGTGGACTCGGACTCCCTTTCAGTTGACCTTTAATTTCATAGACTTCATTTCCCATCACCCCCTTGCACCGGACACCATCTTTGATTACACCCGCACCTGAGACCCATGATCACACGCATCTGAACCTCGTTGTTCATGCTCGTTTAGTGCCCAGTAGTTATCTGTTATCCATTTACCTGTGGATTACTTACCTGTTTACCTGTGGATTACGTACCTGTTTACCTGTGGATTAAGTACCTGTTTACTTGTGGATTACGTACCTGTTTACCTGTGGATTGCGTACCTGTTTAACTGTGGATTAAGTACTTGTTTACCTGTTTACCTTTACCACTCCTGAGCTTCCCAAGCCTACCTGCATCTCTGCCTCTGTTCCCGAGCCGCCTCCAGAGGTTCAAAGGCTCCCCGAGGTTGACCCATTCCACATGGGAGAAGACCTGAGTGACAAAAATGTTCGAAAGTTCTCTCTGAATTTCCGATTCATAGTCTTGACAATCTAAAATCACTAATGCTCCATTTGTCGGCACTTTGGATAACTATAGACAAATCTTTTTTAAGCGATTCTGATTCAGGCAATTGTGACTCTGAGAGATTATGCACAAGTTTGTATTGTCTTTTACATTTTAACATGGAAACAACATCATTTTGTAAAATACTGCAATATGTATCCAATGAGACATTTCTGTTTTTAAAAGGAACAAAAGTAGATTTACCTCTAAAAACGAGTTGAGGCAGTAGAGACAGAGAGATAGCCTGTAGGTGGTGGGAAGGGGTCAGGTCGAGGGGACAGGTAGTAGGCCGGGTGGAAAGGAGAATTTTGGAGACATCAGTCTCCGAACGGGGAGAGAAAGAAAGGAGTTGAGGATAGCAAGGGGTAATAGAGAGATCAGGGATGCGTTGAGCAGATAATTGCCTGCTGATGGTCTCGACTTTATCAGTGAAGAAGTTGGCAAAGTCATCAGCAGTCAGCGAGGTATTGGTGGAAGGTGGAGGGGGACAGAGAAGAGAGGAGAAAGTTGACGCGGGTTAGATGCAGTTTGGGTTTTGGCTGCAGATATATCAGTAGCAAAGGAGTTAAGAAGAGGTTGATACTTTGAGAAATCAGCAGTGTCTCTAGACTTCCTCTCCGCAGCCCTTAGCTTGGTCCGATGGTCACGAAGAGTCTCAAAAAGCCAGGGGCAAGAGGGTGTAGCACGTGCAGGCCTAGTGGTAGGAGGGCAGACACTGTCAAGGCAGGATGTTAAGGTTGTACAGAGCCTCTCAGTAGCTTCCTCAACGTTGCGGGATGAGTAAAGGGTTGTGGGGGATAGGGAGGAAGACACCGTGGATGAAAAGCAGGTGGGAGAGAGGGAACGAAGATGACGACGGAAAGAAACAGGGCTAGGGGTGGGAGGTGCGATTACAGGGAGTGTTACAGTGAAATAAAGAAATGGTCTAGAATAGTATTAGTGGTGCAGTTACGAGTCAGAAAAATAACTGGCTGTTGTCCTCCTCTGTGGGTGGTAGGGGTGTTGGCCCTGTGGAGGTCAAATGAGGAGAGGAGAGCTATCTCAGTAGTGCTGAGCCCACCTGCTCAATTAACAGCTCAAGGCTTCAAAGTTACTAAAAGTGCTAGGTGAAAACTCAAGCCAGATGGCTAGGTGCTAACAACAGGTACTTAACAAACAACAGTTTACCTTAAAAGCAGTGCAGGAAGTTCAATAGACCTTTTCTAACAAACAGCTACTAGTCCAGTTCAAGCTGACTACAGTTACAGGTAGCTAGGCAGACAAAATACTTCTCCACTGGTTACAGGGATGAGTAGTGTATACGCCAGGCATAACCGTAGCAAGAGTTGTGCGTTTTTAAAGGAAAACAAACTAGTATAAACGCTGTCTTACAGTCACAAAACCAACTGTACAATGTTCATGTGAGTCTCAGCTATAATGCACACCACTGCAATCCACTGTATTCCGTTTGCCCATGATAATATGTAATTTTGTCTCATCACATTTAGGGAATTATTGATGTGTTTTTGTGTGCTTAGCTTTCTAGAGGAAACTACATTTATCATGTTTTATTTTTGTTAATCACTCTGTTGGTTAGCAAAAACACACAACATTTGCATGTTAATGTTTTTTTTTTTTTGACAGCTAGATGGTTCCAGAAGCATGCGTTATTTTACAGAAATAATTATTTACATGTGAATTTAAGTTTATATTTAACTGTTCTAACTTTCAGTTTAATGTTTTTAGTCTTTCAGTTTTTATTAGTGTGTTAATATATTTTTTCTTATAGTTTACAGTTATGTTTATCTAAATTTAACTATAACAAGTGTCTAGGATTGGCACTAAGCAAACTAATACACAAACACATAGAAACAATGTGTGAGAAAGGAAAATCCAAAAATCCAGGTGAACCTAAAACGGTACACATACATTTTCATTTAGCTGTATATACAAACAAGAAGAACCATGTAGTGGAAATATTTATAGACTTAAGGAAAGTATTTGACACTATAAATCATGACATTTTATTACATAAACTAGAGATGTATTGTTCTTCAAGCCTCTTCAGGTATTTTCGATAAAGCAGCATTGTATACTGATCACACAGCCGTGCTTAATAGACAAGCTGCACATGAAACCATCAAATACTTTGCGATTTCGTAATCGCATTAGCCAGCTCAATTTAAGCAAATTCAGTGGTAATCGTGATTTACTGTGCAACCCTAGATGTATGGTATTAAAGGAATTGGACTAGACTGGGAGAGTAGTTATTTAAGAAACAATTTGTAGAAATTGGTTAAGATAAATATTCATATATGAACATAACTTGTGGTGTACCGCAGAGATCAGTTTTAGGTCCAAAATTGTTTCTTTATATCAATGACGTGCATAAATTAATAAATTAAAACTGTAAATTTGATGTAAACAAATTATAATTAAATATAAGCAAAACAATGATGCTTTTTGGAAAATATAATATAAGCTCAACAGTTAAATTAATTGACAATATATGTATAGAAACTGAATGAAAATACAATAAGTTTCATGGTGTGATTTTAGGCCATATATTTTGTTGGAAACCTCAAATAAAACACATCAAAGCACAAGTGGCAAAGACCATAGCAATACTGAATAATCAAGACATATCTTGGACAATAAGTCAATGTACTTTTTGTATATTACACTTATTTTACTGTATTTGAGTTACTGTGTTGAAATTTGGGGGAACACTTATAAAACTCAGGGTGTGTCCAAATCCACATTTGCTAGTTTAACGACGGGAAAACAGTTGGCGCGCCCGGGCACATGGTCTAAACGGTTTGTCCATATTCTCTTAATGAATAATGGGGTTTCTTTGTGCGTAACGTGCAGTAAACCAATCAGAGTCTCATCTCTCATCCCTTTAAGAGCCAATTGCGCTCGCGCCATGTCAGGATCCCGGAGGTGTCCGTTCCTGAGGTTCTGCCCTTGGAGTCTGCTCTACCGGTGGTGCTGCTGCCTTGCTGTGTGTCTGAGCTGTACACTGTTCATCTGCACCAGAGGCTGTTTCTGAACCAACTGAGCTCGCTGCCTCCTCCAAGATTGCCGCTTCTGAGTTCCCTGCCTTGTCTAAGATGGACGCTACTGAAGCCCTTTTCACACAGAGATCCTGGAAAATACACAGAAAATGTGTCCAGGAATTTGTCCCGGGATTGTTCGATTTTGTTCATTCACACTGCCAGTGATTTTCTGGAATCTGTCATTTCTGGAATCACACACATCCCGTGAAGATCCCGTAAAGACACGTGACATAATATACTGCAAAATGTAATGTTATGTGATTTTTTTGTTTTGAAAATAAGGGTAATCACCTTGAAATATATTTCCTTGCTGTGTTTTTAGGTGGATAAATAGTGCAATTTGTTATTACGATGTGTCCATTTACACTGAGTACAAATAGCACGCCTTGTTGGCAGAGACTATTTACAATAGCTCCGCCCACCAATATGTGATTGGAATAGGTAAAGTGTAATATTGACGCCATTTCAAACAGTGACTTGAGTAGCATAAAGTGTAAAGTCTGTAGCGGCATGGGAGACCGGGGTTCTAATCCTGCTGAAAACATTATTTAACCTTTTTATTACTTTACAGATCATAAAGGCATTTGTTTTTAATAAAATTGATTTAAGACTAAAATTCATTTTTATTCATAAACTTTAGGTTTAGAGTAAGGTTATGGGTAGGTATAGGGCTTTAATATCTAAATAAGTTGCCATCATTTTAATAGTTTTTATAAATATAATGATTTACTGTCTGTTATTATTGCATAATGTTTAATTCACAACAATAATGAGGTGCAAATAGTAACGTTATCTGCCACTATTTATTTTAAGTAAAAAACATCTAACTATTATTTCTACTTAATCCAAAGAAATTAGGCACTACAGCTATTTTTGGTCAGTGTAAATAGCATATCGCTAAGAAATGCTGCTATTTCCACTTAGTGTAAACAGAACTTACTACTATTTAAATGGAGCGGTTTTAGCTGCATGTTAAAATAATGATGAGCTAAATTCACCAAATATGGTTCTCCAACAGATCTATCAAGATCACAGCCATGAAATGAGTTATTTAAAACATCAATTTCAGTAAAGGAATTAGTTTAGCTCAAAGGAAAATACGTATAATAAACATTATTAAATATACATATTTGTCTCTGATTAGTAATATAAAGTATAACAATATTTGTATGCATTCATCCAGCGAATGCATCAATGATATTATACACTTTACGTTATCTCATGGCCATAAGTAATGTGACTTTACCAAACAGGATTTAGATCAAAGGTAGCGTAAATCAAACACAGTTAAATGGACCAAGTATGTGAGTGTGAGCACTGAAAACGTCTCCGGTTACTGTTGTAACCTCGGTTCCCTGAGAAGCGTGAACAAGACATTGCAGAGGCTCCGCTGTGGGAACTCTTCCCTTCTTCCACTTTCCTGAAGTCTTATTGGATAACACCAGTGAGAACTGGCCAATTGTCGCAAGACATGCAACAGTATGCAAATATGGGCGAACCCCGCAGTATAAATACGGTGCACAGTGACAATACCTCAGAATCTACGAGAGAACGCCAGCACGGCTGATGAATGGCAAACACGGCGGTCTACGGAATGTCTCATTCCCGCTTCTCAGGGAACCGAGGTTACGACAGTAACCGGAGACGTTCCCTTTGGGGAGCGGTCCCTCTACATTTCGGATCATCCGCTGTGGTAACGATATACAACGTTTGAGTAGCAATCAGTTTCGACCAACTGGGCTAAAACACACTGTAACGAGGAAGGCGGGACGAGAGCCATGAGGCAACGAGGCAGGGCCGGTGGCGTGAGTGATAGTGGGAATCAGCTGTGCGCACACTGGTCCTTCATGTCTCACGGAGGAGATCGGGAGCATAAGAGGACGAGTGACAGGACTACGGTCGAGAGCCCGGACATGTGGTAAGTTTGTATTTATGTTCTTGTGGCCGGCAGTCGACCATGAGGTGGCTAATAGCACACCAAGCACAGAGTCGACAGCAACACAGTAACAACTGAGCAGTATAAGCGATCAACAGCTAGGAGAAAATTAGCGTTCAGCAGTCACCGAGAGGACTTTAGAAGCCAAAGAGGATACGTCCAATCGGTAGAACATGGCGAAAGTATTCTGCGAAGACCAGCCAGCCGCACAGCATATGTCCTGAATAGATGTCCCCTTAGACCAGGCCCACGAAGAGGCGATAGCCCTAGTCGAATGAGCCCTGATACTAAAAGGGAAGTCTTGTCCCTGACTTTCATACCCCAATGTAATAGCGTCCACCTTCCAGTGAGAGAGCCTCTGTTTAGAGAAAGCCCGTCCTTTGACGTTATTCCCCCCACCACAGAAAACGAAGAACTGGTCAGACTGCCAGAACCCAGCCGTACGATCAATATATGCCCGCAAAGTCGTTGCCGGGCAGATCGCATCACGAATGTTAGCATCATGCGAGGCCGAGGGCTCGGAAAACAGAGCGGGCAAGGAAATGTCCTGCGCTCTGAATGGGGTAGACAGAGACTTTGGTACATCACCCAATTTCGGTCTGAGGGTGACACTGCAGTCGCCGGCTCCAAAACGAATGCAATCGGGACTTCCGGTTTGACGATGTAGAGGACAGACGTTTGGGGCGTATCTCCGTACGATTTCGCGAAAATCTGTTAATTACGCCATTTTTTCAAGTATGTTTTCGGTGTAACTACCTATTTCAACGAACGTCGGGCTGATCCTGCACAAGAATGAGTAAGCAAACTCGGAAGAGTCAGGCACAACAACAGATTCTCCCCTTCTCTGGTCGGGAAGCTAGCAACATGGCGTCAGGGCCTTCTACACTCACTTTGGAAACGCTCATTATCGAACTGGAAAAATCTAGGAAAAGCACCACTGCGGAGCTCACCGCCTCTCTGAACGCGGCCCTCGTGCCGATTAATTCAGCTCTCGAGTCCATTGCCACCACGGTGGCTAAACACACTTCTACAATTTCGGAGATGGAAACGGCCCTCTCTACACACTTGGATAACATCACTAGCCTGGAGCAAGATGTAGTGGAGCTAAGCTCCAATCTAACCTCGATAACGAAAGAGAACAGTGCTCTCCAGGCTGCCGTTGAGGACTTGGTGTCTTGCTCAAAGCGTCAGAACCTAAGAGTGATTGGGCTTCCTGAAGACATTGAAGGTAACAACCCGAGACAATTCTTGGCGGATTTATTCAGGGAAGTGGCTGCGGACGCGCTATCGAACTCAACACCTGAACTCGACCGTGCTCATCGTAGTCTCAGACCCAAACCTCGTCAAGGATCCCGCCCTGTGATAGTGCGCTTTCACCGCTACATCGATAAGGAGAGAGTGTTACTTTGGGCAAAGGAACACCGCAATATAAACTATCGGGGTCACAACATTAAGTTTTATGAGGACTTTAGTGCTGCAGTGGCGAAGAGGCGAGCTGCTTTCAACCAGGTGAAATCCTTGCTTTTTAAAAAAGGGATACGATTTGGCATGATCTACCTTGCCTGGCTGCGCGTCACTTACAACGGCGTGACCCACATCTTTGATTCCCCAGAGCAAGAGGAGCTGTTTTACGAGGAACGCATACGCGACTCATGAAAGAAGGACCGAGTAGAATGATCACCGACACATGTGAATTAACGTTTCTTTCGGGACCATTATCTTTATTTAATCTCTTGCTGGACTCTTTCGAGGTAAGGCGCGACTAGACAGTTGAAATGTACCACAAACTATGAGCAGTATCACATATTACTACATCTCATCTCCAGTTAAATGTGAATAGCATTTAAGTATCATGGCCAGCTATTTTGCTTTATTCCGCCTGTGGCTTTTGTGTTTTGTTTATATAAAAAAAAGCCTTGTCTATTCATGAAAACACACTTTTAATTTCCCGTCATATGGATATTGAAATCCACCACTGTCTTTACTTTGTGCAGGGCGTGAAGTCACCAGTTTATGACCTGATACTATTTATTTTAGTGTATTTCTTATTCTACCCCCTTTTTTTTGTCTACTTAGTAATTTTAAAGAGGATTTTTCTCCTGTCTTTGCCTACACGTTTTAGCTGGAAGATTACATGTTTAGTCTGGTACAACTACTGGTCCTTCCTTTTTCCCGCCTATCACTGTTGTTCCAGATTTCTCTCATAATTAGATGTTACAAACTTTTACATGGCGTATACTTTGGCTCATAAGGAGGTAGAACCTACTGCATGGTAAACTGGTTGTGTATACTCCAGTCCCGCAACTCGTCTTGTTCTGTTATGACGAGCTTGGGAAGTAACTTGTTGGATGGTTTATTGTCTAAACACTGGTCAACGTGTTTTTGGAGGAATGAGTGTTTTTTCTTTTTTTACGAGGAGGCTCTTTGTGTTTCTTTTTTAAAGCTAACTTCATCTGGATACTATCGTGATGCTCATCTGGCTCCTAACCAGGATGCTCATTTATTTCCCACCATTCTTGTTAATATCCTTGTATTTAATCATTCACAAGTGACTAATGGTTAGCCCAAGTATTTCCCAGAGGGGACTGAATGGGTCTAGTATTCGTCTCCAGAGTTGGAATGTTCGCGGACTTGGGGGCCCAATACAGCGATCCAAAGTGTTTTCACACCTCAAGGGCCTTAACACTGACATTGCTTTCCTTCAGGAGACCCATTTGCGTATAAATGATCATTGCAGAATGCGCAAACCATGGGTCGGGCAAATATTCCATTCAGCTTTCAATAGTAAATCCAGGGGTGCTGCTATTCTTATCAACAATTGTATCCAGTTCTCCCCTGATCAGATCATATCTGATCCCCATGGGCGCTATGTTATAGTAAGTGGCACACTATATCAGACCTCAGTCGTATTGGTTAATGTTTACACCCCTAATTGGGACAACCCAAGTTTTATAACTTCCCTTTTTTTTTTAAATCCCAACTTAGACACTCATAGCCTCATTTTAGGGGGAGACCTGAACCTAGTAATAGACCCCAAGCTTGATCGATCCCACCCGAAAGTACTTATACCCTCTGCCATGTCGAAGACATTATCATCTATTATGAGCCAATTGGGCTGTATAGATGCTTGGCGCCTGATCCACCCACTCTCGAAAGAATTTTCCTATTTCTCCAAAGTACACCAAGCTTATTCCCGCATCGATTACTTCTTTATAGACAGGGCTCTTCTACCTGCCGTGAAATCCACTGAATATTCTACTATCGTTATTTCTGATCACGCTCCTCATATTTTAGATTTAGCACTCTCACCCATCACTACAAAACAGTGGAAGTTTAATACAGGGCTACTAGCTAAAGATGAGTTCTGTGATTATATTTCAAAACAAATTAATGTTTTCCTTGAGAATAATAAGACTGAGTCCACATCGCCCTCTCTGTTATAGGAAACATTAAAAGCGGTAATTAGGGGAGATATTATTTCATACAGCACACATCTGGCGAGGAAAAACAAACAAAAACAACAAGAGCTTATTGATGCAATCCTCAGCATAGATAGAGAATATTCAAATTCCCCCAGGCCAGAATTGTATGCTAAGAAGGTTAAATTACAATCTGATTATGACCTTCTCTCTACGAATGTAGCTCCCTCCTAAGGGAAGTTTTTTGTTATGTTTGTTTTGTTCTATAATTTTTACCTATTAAAAGCTTAATGCGCTATTCTTGCAGGTAAAATAATACTGTTTCTTGGGTTCGCCGGTATATGCAAAAAGTATATATTTATATGCGTGTCCCCTTTAAGAAGTTTTCCAGTGTTGAAGTTTGGTTTAGGTGCACCTGGTAAAAACGTGTGTTTCTGTCTTCATGTTTGATTATACTGGGTTGATTGGGTGAATAAGTAGTAAGACCCGCCTATGTATAGGAGAAGTAATGGTATTGGTTAAGGGAGATGTCGAGAGAGGCATGACAGCAGCGAGTTTTGAGACCGGGTCTCTGAGGAGCTGGTCGGGGACAAAACAAGTGTCACGTGTATATCCGCAATCCGCGAGTTATATTTTTTGTTTTTTTTCTTTGAAGTGATTTGTAGGTTATGTGTTTGGTTTGACGCAGGCAATGTGTTAACTAATCGTTGACTGAGACTGGTCACGGATTCAATACTCTTAGGCCCGAGAGAGAGACCGCACGTTCGGTTAGCATTAGCTTAGTTGCCGGATCGCATAGCGCTATCGTACGTGTTATGGTGCTATAATCTATAATAGTGCTGGGCTGGCTTGCTCATTTGGTCGTAGGACGGGATTAAGGAGCCAGATAGCTTTTGTCTGCATACCGGATAGCGCACCCAGCCACCGGGAGTGTTGGGTGTTCCTCCGGCATCGTGGGACGGCTGGCGGAGAGTGACTGATGGTGTTTTCTGTGCATGTCCAGGAGAATATCGTGAGTGCATAAGGAAAAAAGGTACATTTATTGGTTTTATTCTGCTCGCGGAAGAGCGAAGAGGCCAGTTTGCTGTTTCATAGGCCCCTACGTTCACAAGCAACGACTCAGGCCTGCATCGGGGGGGGGGGGTGGTTTGTGTTTGTGAGTGTGAGTGGGCCCACTTTATTTTATGTTATTGAATACCTCTTTAAATTCACAGTTTACCGTTGGTACGCCAGTGAAAGGTGTTAATTTACTGAGGAAATTTAATTGTGTTCGGGACATTCATTATCACTAAATTGTATTTCTCATGGTGCTTCCCCCACGTGTTAGGGGGTGTGTGTAAAATATCTGAGACATAAAGTGTATTGAAACTATCAGGGTTTCGGGTTAAGTTTCTCTAGGGGATATATATTGTTTATTTTTCCGTATATTGGTTATTTCAGCGGTACATCTCCCTTTTGAGTTTCATTTGTGTTATTGGACTATTTTTATGGATTATTCATACCGGATATCCACCCATAAATATCTTTCTATTTCTATTGATTGGTAGGTTAACTTTATTGCATTTTATTTCATTCTGTTTATAAATAAATCACTTTAACTAAACTTTCTCTAGGTCATTTAATTATTAGCTGAGTTAACAGAGAGGGGAATTTAATACTTTGTCGAGAGACACTAATAATAAGGATCCGGTGCTCCCCCCCTATAGAGTTTAGGTCAGGCAAGCCTAGAAGGGTAGGGGGCGCTACACGAATAAAGCAGAGTATCTTTTAAGACGGACCAAAGGGACTTACCATGAATATGGTGATAAAGCCAGCCGTCTCCTCGCTCTCCAACTTAAACGTCAGTCTGCTCCAAATTTCATATCACAAATATATGACTCCTCTCACTCCCTAACTACCAGCCCAGCTCAAATAAACTCCACCTTCGCTTCCTATTATTCTAACCTGTATCAGTCTGATCCTCCTGCAAATAAGACCACAATGGATAATTTCCTGGATAACATCGATTTACCTACCATAGATCCTCGTCTTAATGAGGAATTGGAAAAACCTATACAGTTGTAAGAATTAACATGTTGTCTTAAATTAATACAAGACAACAAAGCTCCAGGGCCGGATGGATTTCCGGTTGACTTTTATAAAAAGTTCTCCCACCAACTTATTCCCTTATTATTAGACATGTTTAATGATTCACTGAAGCGGGGCTCTCTACCGCCAACTTTAAATCAGGCCTCAATCTCGCTCATTCCTAAGAAAGACAAGAACTTAGATGAATGTAGCAGCTGGAGACCGATAAGTTTATTGAATTCAGACATAAAACTTCTAGCCAAAGTACTAGCGTGCCGCTTGGACCCTTGTCTACCAGACATAATTTCTTTAGATCAAACAGGGTTTGTTAGAGGTCGCCAACTATCATCTAACATCAGAAGACTTTTAATTGTTGTGCTATCTTCTAACACGTCCCAAGCTGCTGAAATGGTGATATCTTTAGACGCAGAGAAAGCCTTCGATCGGGTTGAATGGGACTACTTGTTTTCTGTTTTGGGGAAATTTGGCTTTGGGTCTAAATTTATTTCTTGGATACAACTTTTATACTCTGCCCCTTCTGCTTGTGTGACAACAAATTTTCAAAGGTCTGAATATTTCCCTCTATCAAGAGGGACCCGCCAAGGTTGCCCAATGTCTCCCTTGCTTTTTGCCATAGCAATAGAGCCTCTTTCTATTGCTCTCAAATCTTCTTCATGTTTCAATGATATTTTCAGAGCTGGACTGGAACATCGAGTGTCTCTCTATGCTGATGACCTGTTGCTATATATCACAGACCCAGTTAACTGTATAGATAATATTTTACAAATCTTGACAACTTTCGTATCATTTTCAGGTTATATATTAAACATCAGCAAAAGTGAGTGTTTTCCAGTAAACATAGCAGCTAAACGGATCACATCAAATGCACTACCATTCTGATTGGCTCATGGCAGCTTCCGCTATTTAGGTATTAATATTTCCCACTCCCTTCCCTCACTATATAAGAACAATTTCTCAAAGTTGGTAATGGAAATTAGGTCTGACCTGGCGCACTGGGACTTTCTCCCTCTCTCTTTGATAGGCAGAATCAATTCCGTTAAAATGAATATTCTTCCGAGATTTTTGTTTATTTCCAGTGTCTTCCAATCGTTTTACCTAAATCATTTATACATATGTTAGACAAAATGATCTCAAAATTTATATGGGCTGGTAAGAACCCGAGAGTGCGTCGAACAACACTCCAAAGAAGCAAATCAGATGGGGGTCTTGCACTGCCCAACTTATTATTTTACTATTGGGCTGCCAATCTTCAAAAAATTCATGCCTGGTGCAACTCCCCCAGCTTAGACTGGTGCATAATGGAAGATGCTTCTTGCCATCTTTCATCTCTAGCGGCTCTGGTTTGCGCTCCTTTAGCTTCTCGTTATCCTAGTTATATTAAAAATCCAATTGTACTTTCCTCCTTGAAAATTTGGAAACAATTCAGGCAAAATTTCAAACTTTCAACACCCATCCCATTAAGCCCTATTTGCAACAACCATCTCTTTCCCCCCTCTAATGCAGACACAGCTTTCACTTTGTGGAGGGAGAGAGGTCTGATTCGTTTTTCGGATTTATATTCAAAGGGCGTATTTACTACATTTAATGATCTCCGTGTTAAATATAATTTACCCCAATCTCATATGTGTCGATACTTCCAAGCACGGAATTATGCTCGCACACACTTTACTTCTTTCCCTCAATCTCCAATGGGATCTTTTACTATGGAGGTACTCTCTCTTCCAATGGCTTGTAGTAGGATTTCAATATTTTTTGACCTCATATCATCTTCGAACATGTCCTCCCTGGTGAGGGTTAAGAAGAGTTGGGAAAGGGAGCTTGGCTTTGATTTGACAGATGAGTGGTTGAAGGAGGCACTGATTAAGGTCAATTCTACATCTTCTTGTGCTCGTCTTAGTTTAATCCAATTCAAGGTTCCCCATAAGACTCATTTCACAAAAACAAATTTAGTAGGCTATTTCCAGGCACAAATGATATCTGTGATAGATGTGGGTTATCTCCAGCACACCATGTTCATATGTTTTTTTCTTGTCCCAAATTAGTCCATTTCTGGTCATTTTTTTTTAAATCGTTAAATGACGCCCTTAATACCGAGCTAGAACCCTGCCCACTGATATCCATCTTTGGGGTACCTCGTACTCCAACTAGTCTCACTAAGAAAAACTTGGATGTTGTTGCTTTCGCCTCGCTCATAGCCCGCAGACGCATTCTACTACATTGGAAAAGCCCAAATGCTCCTTCCACTACATCTTGGTTAAGCGATTTAATGTCTTTTCTGTCATTGGAAAACGTTAAATATTGCCTAAGAGGCTCAGCAGCCAATTTTTATGAAAGATGGCAACCCCTCATCATATATGTAAACACCCTCACCTCTCTGGATCCCAACTGAATCAATCTGATGCATCCAATATCATTTTATGTTATCAGACCTTTTAGTGAGCACACTATTGTACTATTGTACTATTGTTTTTACTATTATTGTTGATTTTCCTTCTTCGCATCTCTTTGTGTTTTGTTCTATTCCTTTTATTTGTTCTCTGTATTTAATATTTGTCGCCACCAACTGGTTGATTACCTGTGCATTTTATCCTTGCTTAATTGTTTGTTTATTTTTGTTTTGTTTGTCTATGTTGGTGAACATAGCCTGTGAAGCAGTGCGTAAGAATCAACCCACGCCGATTGCGGGGCAGCCCACGACTGCACCACGTGCTCGTGCACATCAGGAAAAAATGGCGTACTCCTCTTAGAAGCGGCTTGACGGCGACCCGCTTGGAAGTACCAGAAGTCGAGCTTACTTTTAGCCGGCTCCTCCGGAGAGCTCCAGTTAAGGTGGAGCTCCTTAACGGCCTTCTCGAGGACCCTCACAATCTCCTCGTGGAGGTCCGGGGTGCTCTCCAAGTCTGGGCGATCCCGTTCCAACTCTGCCCAGTCCTTGTCTGAGATAGACATCGAGTCGTCGTTCTCCTAGACGCCAAAGGAAACGGCATCCACGATAGAAGGCGGGAGGCAAAAGCTCTCCTCAGCGAAGTGGACTGGGGAATGAGGCGATGGCAAAGATGACGGCCCCGGGCCGGGTAGTCGCCACTACCTCGTGGGATGGGTGGGCCCACCAGCGGCTCACTGGCGGCAGTGAACCTCGACTTGAAGAGTCCTCGAGCAACGTTTCTGCGCGTCCTCAAGACACTCGCCGGCAGTTCCGCGCAGTGCGTGCATTCGGACTCGCAGAAGGCAGCCTCAGCATGTGCCAGGCCCAGGCAGGCAATGCAGTGCTCTTGGGTATCTTGCGGGTCAATGGGTCCCGTGCAAAGACAACAAGAAACAGCCATCGGATGCGGTGAAGAAGTCTCCAGGTGCTTCAACGATGGCAGTGAAAGAGAAGATTCTGAGGTACTGTCACTGTGCACCGTATTTATACTGCCCACTGGGTGGGTGTGATGCGGGCGGCGTGAGGTGCTAGCTGTGGCTTAGAAGCGATGCTTGGGATGGGCGGGTGGATTT
This sequence comes from Triplophysa rosa, assembly GCF_024868665.1. Lineage (NCBI taxonomy): Eukaryota > Metazoa > Chordata > Actinopteri > Cypriniformes > Nemacheilidae > Triplophysa > Triplophysa rosa. The sequence goes on from NW_026634376.1 coordinate 55,349, forward strand.
TTGGTGACTACCGGTTGCCACAAAATGCCTCAGTTTTCACAGGTTGACTTTGAATGTTCTTTCACCTTTTCCCACAGAGGAGCATGTCGTGTTCGACAATTAGGCACCAGGATCAAAAGAGTTTGGTAGCGCGGCATTTTGCAGAAATGAGACATTCAGTTTCGACTCTAAAATATATCAGTATTGAGTTAGTGAAGTGTTTACGATGCAGAGGCAACATTAATAATCGGCTTTTACAGCGTGAAGCTTATTGGATTTTTACATTGGACACGTTATCCCCCAGAGGATATTTCTTTAATATTTTTTCAATGTTTTTTATTTTGTTTTTTTTTAAAGGTTTTGGTTTCAAGAACTGTCAAACATGTATATATTTTTCTTTTGTATATTTGCAGGTGCATAATTAAGTATTCATATTTAACTGGATTATGATTTTGACTTTTGCGTGTGTTTATATAATGATGCAATATTATTATTTTACAATTATCATTGCATTATATTTTTTAAATATATGTTTTGGATGTCTTGTGATCCTTATAGGTATAAATTGGGGTTCATTAGTGTTGTTGAATTGTCTGATGAAGAGCTTGTGTGCTCGAAACGTCATGCGCCGTGCAAAACTTTTTTAAATAATAAATTTTTTTTTTTTTTTTTGGAGCTCTGGTGTGCCGACTTTTGTTACTACTTGTGTTCCTTTGTGATGAAACTAGATGTCTGGAAGAGGTGTTAATGCTCGACTGGCTTATGATTTGATATGTTTCTTGCCAAGTGATAGCGTGTGAAACTTAGCTTGGCATACGTTGAGTCTATGCAGGTAAGAAATTGTCTGATGGAGTTTTTATGAGCTGCTGCGATTTGAAGGATATTCAGGATAGCTGTCACTTGTACTGTGATGTTTGGGGCCACAGCTTGAAGTGTTGCAGTGGGACAGGCTTGTCGTTTTCCACAAAACACTCACAAGTTTAAATAGAAGTCCAGGTTCGACTCTGGGAGAATTTTATAATAATCTTTATAACAATAATCTTTATTATAATATTTTTTTTTACCAAGCACAGTAAACCAATTAACAGCCACCATTTTATTTTTATTACAACCAATACAAACACATTTCCAAGTTGTAAATGAAAACACAATATAGAAATAAAAGAAATTGTCCTTCATGTGTATATGTGGAAAAAAAATTCAAATGTCAATGTGTGTAAAGGCCTTTTTCTTCTTCTACCCGGCTAGTGTATTTGTTTGTTTATGTTTAGCTGTAAAGTTCAGATCCTTGTAGAATCACGATGGTTTCTCGTTTTAGTATCGTAGATTAGGGCTCGGCTCGGCATTCCACCATGGATCAAACAAACGGAATCAGGATCATGCAAACTGAATCGCGTTAAAAAAAACTATCTGCACAAAACAATGCAGTCACATTAAACATCTTTAAGTTTCACATCCTTAACAATGACATTTTCTATCAACTGCACAAAATGTCCCCGAGTACGTGTTAACCCAACACGTGACAACATTTATGAACGTAAGCACACTTAAATCAATAAAATCATTTAAATATGCATCCTCTCTCTCTCATTTAAATATGAGTCTCTTTCTTTCCCACCCGCACTGCCAGCCATCGAACCACCCCCCGGGGGGTCAATGAAGCAGATCGTACACTTAGTCCCCCTGTTGCGGTCCCTGGGAGCTTGGCACGAGCTTCCCACACCGTCACGGTGGCTGAGGAGAACGATCCATCTCGGCTATGCGATCCAGTTCGCCAGAAACCCGCCCAAGTTCCGGGGCATCCTCGCCACCTCGGTCAGAGGCCAGGATGCTCCCGTACTACGGGGCGAGGTCGCCACCCTTCTATCGAAGGGTGCGATCGAGTCCGTCCCCCTAGCCGAGATGTCCAAGGGGTTTTACAGCCCCTACTTCATCGTCCCCAAAAGAGGCAGGGGGTGCACCCCATCCTAGATCTGCGTACCCTGAACAGACACCTGCACAAGCTGCCGTTCAGGATTCTCACGCAGAAGCGCATCCTGACATCTGGCAGATTTCAGGATTGGTTCATGGCAATCGAGCTAAATGACGCTTACTTTCATGTCTCGATTCTCCCTCGTCATCGCCCTTTCCTCCGGTTTGCTTTCGAGGGTCAAGCATATCAGTACAGAGTCCTCCCCTTCGGTCTGTCTCTGTCTCCACGAGTCTTCGTGGAAACCGCCCTCTCTCCCCTCAGGGAGAAGGGTGTGCGGGTACTCTACTATCTCGACGACTGGCTTATCTTGGCACACTCGCAATATCTGTTGTGTGCACACAGGGACCTGGTGCTCCGGCACCTAGATCGATGGGGGCTACAGGTCAACCGAGAGAAGAGCAAGCTCTCCCCTGTGCAGAGCATCCTCTATCTTGGTATGGAACTCAACTCTGTCACCATGACAGCGCGACTGTCCACAGCACGCGCCCAGTCGGTGTTGAACTGCCTGGATCATTTCAAGCAGTCAGCGGTTCCCCTGAAACTATTTCAGAGGCTCCTGGGACACATGGCATCCTCGGCGGCGGTGATACCCCTCGGGTTGATGCACATGAGACCGCTCCAACACTGGCTTCAGAGTCGAGTTCCCTGGAGAGCGTGGCACACCGGCAGCAGGCGGATGGTGATTACGCCTCTCTGCCGACGCACCCTAACCCCTTGGTCTTCCATGACCTTCCTTCGGGGACGCCTCCCTGCAGGGTTGGGGTGCAGTGTGCAATGGGCACGCAGTGTCGGGGCTTTGGACGGGCCCCCGCCTGCACTGGCATATCAATTGCCTAGAGTTGTGGACCGTGCTACTCGCACTGAAGAGGCTGCTACCTCTCGTGCAGGGCAAGCACGTGCTGGTCCGGACGGACAGCACTACGGCAGTAGCGTATATCAATCGTCAGGGTGGCGTTCGCTCACTGCAGTTAACACGACTCGCCCGACGCCTCCTCCGGTGGAGTCTGCAGGTGACCCGCTCCCTGCGTGCCACGTATATCCCAGGCGACCTGAACCAGACAGCCAATGGGCTCTCTCGTAAGTCGACGCCTCGCGGAGAGTGGCGACTCCACCCCCGCGCAGTCCAGCTCATTTGGGTGCAGTTTGGGCAGGCCCAGGTAGACCTGTTCGCCTCCCTCGAAACCACCCATTGCCCGCTTTGGTACTCTCTGACCGAAGGACCCCTCGGCACGGATGCCCTAGCGCACAGCTGGCCACGGGACAAGCGGAAGTATGCCTTCCCCCCCAGTGAGCCTCATTGCACAGACCCTGTGCAAAGTCAGGGAAGAGGAGCATCAAGTGTTACTCGTTGCGCCACACTGGCCCAACCGGACTTGGTTCTCGGAGCTAATGCTCTTGACGACAGCTCCCCCCTGGCCGATTCCCCTGTCGAAGGACCTGCTTTCCCAGGGGAAGGGCATGTTATGGCATCCCAGGCCAGACCTCTGGAACCTCCATGTCTGGCCTCTGGACGGGACGAGGAGATCCTGAGTGGTCTGCCCCCTGCGGTGGTAGCTACCATTTCTCAGGCTAGGGCACCTGCCACTAGGCGACTGTACGCCTACAAGTGGCTCCTCTTCTCGACCTGGTGTGCTTCTCAAGGAGAAAACCCACGGAGTTGTGCGATCGGGTCCGTGCTGTCCTTCCTACAAGAGAGACTCGAGACTAACCTCTCCCCCTCCACACTGAAAGTGTATGTAGCCGCCATTGCCGCTCATCACAACTCAGTTGCTGGGAAGTCTCTAGAGCAGCACGACCTGGTCACAAGGTTCCTAAAGGGCGCTAGGAGGAGCAATCCACCTCGTCCGCGCACCATACCCTCTTGGGACCTGGATGTAGCCCTGACAGGTCTCACCAGGCCCCCCTTCAAGCCCCTAGGGGATGCCGCTCTTCCTAATCTTACGATGAAGACAGTTCTCCTCATGGCGCTCTCCTCCATCAAGAGGAGATCATGTTTAACTATTGACGGATGTTCCATAAAACCCTCGTCGTCAGCAAAGAATCTTGGCGTTCTATTCGATAGTAATCTGTCATTTGAGAGCCACGTCGCCAACACCTGTAAAATTGCGTTTTTCCATTTTAAGAATATATCTAAACTTCACCTTAGCGCTTTGTCACACACGCCTATTTCTTACATCTCTATCTCATTTGAAGGGGCCCTCATACGTGGCGAATGTACAAAGCCTCTAAATTATCATTATTTGCTTTGGCAATGAGTTATACAGGTAAAACCAATAATATTGTACACAGAAGATACATTCCTTCACAATGATGTACAATAAAGCTTATAGTTGTGCTCCAGAAGCTTAAAAATGGTGTGTCCATTATATACCTATGGGAGCCGCGCCAAAAGTGTTACGTGTGGGACTTCCTGTGACCACAGGAAGTCCCAGTCGTAACTTATCTTATGGGGCCCTCATAGGTAAATGATGGACAAAGTCTATTAAGGGTCATTATAAGCCTAAGTAAGGAGTTATATAGCTTAATCCTACAGTAGAGTGTATGAGAGTCACAGCCCCAATGACGTGCATTAAGGCTCACAGTTGTGCTCCAGAAGCTTAAAAATGGTGTGTCCATTAGCTACCTATGGGAGCGTGCCAAAAGTGTTACGTGTGGCATGTACATTCGTAACTTATTTAATGGGACCCTCATAGGTAAATAATGGACAAAGCCTTTTAAGGGTCATTATAAGCCTAAGTAAGGAGTTATATAGCATGAGAGGCTTAGCCCTTCCCAATGACGTGCATTAAGGTTCATAGATGTGCTCCAGAGGCTTAAAAATGGTGTGTACATTAGCTACCTATGGGAGCCGCGCCAAAAGTGTTACGTGTGGGACTTCCTGTGACCACAGGAAGTCCCATTCGTAACTTATCTTATGGGGCCCTCATGGGCAAATAATGGAGAAAGCCTATTAAGGGTGATTATTTAACCTTGGCAATGAGATATATGGCTTAAACCAACAATAGAGTGTATAAGAGGCACTCTACTGTGTAAATAACGTCCATTTAAGGTCACAGATGTGCTGCAGAAGCTTTAAAATTGTGTGTCCATTAGCTACCTATGGGAGCCGTTCCAAAAGAGTGTGTGACTCAGTTGGGCAATTACCTGTTTATTACAGCTTTGTAACATGGTTATTATGCTCAAAATGACAATACATGTGTAACTTATTTAATGGGACCCTCATAGGTAAATAGTGGACAAAGCCTGTTTATTACAGCTTTGTAACATGGTTATTATGCTCAAAATGACAATACATGTGTAACTTATTTAATGGGACCCTCATAGGTAAATAATGGCCAAAGCCTATTAACGGTCATTATACGCCTAAGTAAGGAGTTATATAGCTTAATCCTACAATAGAGTGTATGGGAGGCTTAGCCCTTCCCAATGACGTGCATTAAGGCTCATAGATGTGCTCCAGAGGCTTAAAAATGGTGTGTCCATTAGCTACCTATGGGAGCTGCGCCAAAAGTGTTACGTGTGGGACTTCCTGTGACCACAGGAAGTCCCAGTCGTAACTTATCTTATGGGGCCCTTATAGGTAAATGATGGACAAAGTCTATTAAGGGTCATTTTAAGCCTAAGTAAGGAGTTATATAGCTTAATCCTACAGTA
>NW_026634377.1:0-61749 GCF_024868665.1 Triplophysa rosa
GCACATTTACTGTCGCTCTTCCACGTCTTACTTTTCATGTATTATGAGCGAGCGGCGCGTCACTGCATCCCTCCAGCGGCGGGAGTTTCATTGATTTTAATCGCGTGCAATAGTTTTATAGTGGATGAGGCAGAAGCACTGCTTCATCATGTGTGTGTTGAATTAGCGCCTACACGACACTCACTTTACACTTCGCTTTAAACGCAACCATTTAGGTGAATGATACGTGAATGCGCATTCATGTTTACTGCGCTCACGGATGCAGAGAGAAGGTGAAGGTGATCTATATTCATGATCACATGAATATAGAATCATGAGGGCCGATCTGTACGGATCACAGATAAACTCCGATCAGATCCTTATACCACTAATAATTGTTACACAATGTTTTTGCGTAATAATTGGCTAATTTCAAAAGTTCTGTAGAATCGATACGGAGAAGCTCATGACGATGTATCGCCATATCGATATTATGAATACAGCCCTAATAGGGATGTCTGTTTTCAAGAACTTCTGTAGCGGTTTCTTCTTTTTTAACATTAATACCATGAAATGCCTTTAAAAGACTACAAATAACAAGCAGTTCTAACAGGTTATAACAGTTTTCACATTAGTATATTAAAATGTAATTTAGAGACTTTTTAATATACTAATGTGAATACTGTTATAACCTCCAGCTGTATTGTAATGTATTCCTATTTCAATCAGTTCATTAGTTTAGTTTTATTTCATTTGTTTTGTGTATTGCCATTGAAATGATGCTGTTTTGACAATACAGCTACAACCCACTGCATTATTTTGTAGATTGTAAAATATTTTAGACTTTTAATATAGGTCAAATTATAATAAACAATGTGCGTATATTGTTTAACGTACCACTACACTGACCACAGTGAAATCTCTGTTGATATTCCCACCAGCACATTATCAGTTTTTATGTCGTTTTCTAAGTGTGTGCTTTTGTGTTGTAGTTTACAATATGGTTTGGCCAGTGAGATTTTGACCACCTATACAGACATGTCCTTGTACATGTGCTTCTACAAAATAAATGCAGAAAAGCTGTCATAAAAATGTTAATCATAACAAGCTTATGTGACACTACATACAGATGCTGTAAGATTGCAGGAGAGTGTCTGTCACATGAGCAAATTAGTGGGATACCTCAAGGTTCAATGCCTGACCTCTTCCTTTGTCAATACACAGCCTCAATGGGCCCGATCATTCAGACACAGCTTTCTGAACTACTGTTATATTGACAACATGTAACTCATAATACACATAATCATCACTACAGTACAGTCACAAAATCACTGCTGTGTCTGTGTGGGGTGTCCGATTGTATAGTGTGTAACTGTGTGGTCTGTAATAATTCTGAGTGACACAGACATGTGGCCAACTAGGGAGTTCAAGGCTACATAATCTGAAAGCAATACAGCATTTTTTAGGACTGATACAATGCTTGAATTCATGAATGTGCAACACTGCCACCTGCAGACTGTTTTATTACTGTACCAGAAATTCACAGCACCAATATTAAATGGCTTTAAATTGAGGAAATCTCAATGATCCATCAAAAACTCTCGCTGAAGCACTATTTGAAAAGTCTTTCATTGTAATGCTGTTGTGCTTGCAGCCCTTCTGTACACCCAATGCATATCTAATGCATCATGTGGTGTTATAGCTGCTTACAACAAAAGTGAGCAAAAAAAAAACATTTTTACAGTGCCCGGTATGAGTTCATCAGAGTTTAGAGTTTGAGCCACAGTGAGTAAGAAGAAACTCATACAATGGTAGATTGTGTCTAGAAGAGATGAAGAGGCAGCTGCTACAGAGCTTCTATCAAAGCTCAGTGACAGATCAGGAAAGAAAGCTGAATAATACACACTCACACAATAATACACACAGCCTTCAGAGTTCATTCAGATCCTTCTGTTAATTTACACTCAACACCATCAAATCAGGAGCAGAGCTGACCGGTGGGTTCATAGGGCTCTAGAGGAGATCATAAAAATGATGTCACATTTTCATATACTGTATAAAACAAAATCTACAAACAATAAAACACTAGTGTCACACATTAAACGTCTTTTACATTTAAAACATGTGATGAGTCAAATATAGATGAAGATATATAGAGAGCATCTGTGGCCTACACACACACAGTCTGTCTTCTGTAAGTGTCTTCATTCATCTGTTAACACGGCAACCTCACATTTGCCCTGCTGCATTCATAAACTCTGAACCAGTCAACAGCTCCTTAACCTAATAAACTGATGGAACCAAAAAGTGCTGAAAGTTTTTCTTTACATAACTGTGTGATGTTTTTCTTGCTACTTGCTACTGCTTTAAATTCACTACATTCTTTTATTTAAAATTTTATTCTAATCAACATGACTGATATTATGCATTATACCAAAAGCATGTGTACGGTTCAGCATATAAGAATACACCCCCAAACATGAGAACTAGGTAATCTCGATTACATTTACTGAATTTTAATCAGAACTTTTAAATTGCAATTATTTTACTTAATACATTAACATGTAGTGCTGTAATACTTCTTGTTTGGCTGCTGTAGCCACATCAGCCGGGCATTAACAGGAGGAATTCCCGAGGCCAGTGGTCAGTGCTGGATAAACTCGAGAACTGCCAGACCTTTCTTCTAAAACTCATTGTGCCTTACAGCAAACATCACCTTAATTAATGTTTAAGGCAAACAACCTATGAAACAAACATACAAGAAAACCAAACACCTCTCTGTCCACTTATTCTCCATGCATTTTTTTCAAAGGTATTCTGAAGAAAAGCATTATCAATTCAGATATAACCGAGCACTGGCAATACGACTCTGGGATAAATCATCTGCTGAATGTCTTGGCAACAGGAATTTTAGAGTATAAACTCCTGAAATTTGAACACGTTTGCAACAATGGACTTCTTATGATCCTGTGAGTGGGAGCTGAGGGGGAAGACTGATCCACAGTTCCTGCAGTTGTCTTCAGCAGCTGAGCAAATGTGTTTAGGAGGTATTTAGTGGGCACACGCCAGAGAAGGACAGGTGTGTGTAGTGTGTTTTAATAGCTCTCATCAGAGACAGAACTCTACATCAAATCATATCTTCATCAATAAAAATTCTTTGCAGAGCTCTAAAAAAAAGTTTTTAGCAACTTCTGTATGTAAAATGCTACAGAGTGGCAGTGATGAGTGTCAGAGTGCTACAGAGCGCTGATGATAAGTGTCACAGAGCTACAGAGTGGCGGTGATGAGTGTCAAGAGTGCTACAGAGCAGCGGTGATGAGTGTCAGAGTGCTACACAGTGGCTGTTACGAGTGTCAAGAGTGCTACAGAGTGGCGGTGATGAGTGTCAGAGTGCTACAGAGTGGCGGTGATGAGTGTCAGAGTGCTACAGAGCGGCGGTGATGAGTGTCAGAGTGCTACAGAGCGGCGGGGATGAGTGTCAGAGTGCTACAGAGCGGCGGGGATGAGTGTCAAGAGTGCTACAGAGCATCGGTGATGAGTGTCAGAGTGCTACAGAGCGGCGGTGATTAGTGTCAAGAGTGCTACAGAGCATCGGGGATTTGTGTCAGAGTGCTACAGAGCGGCGGTGATTAGTGTCAAGAGTGCTACAGAGCATCGGGGATTTGTGTCAGAGTGCTACAGAGCGGCGGTGATTAGTGTCAAGAGTGCTACAGAGCGGCGGGGATGAGTGTCAAGAGTGCTACAGAGCGGCGGTGATGAGTGTCAGAGTGCTACAGAGCAGCAGTGATGAGTGTCAGAGTGCTACAGAGCGGCGGGGATGAGTGTCAAGAGTGCTACAGAGCATCGGGGATTAGTGTCAGAGTGCTACAGAGCGGCGGTGATTAGTGTCAAGAGTGCTACAGAGCATCGGGGATTTGTGTCAGAGTGCTACAGAGCGGCGGTGATTAGTGTCAAGAGTGCTACAGAGCGGCGGGGATGAGTGTCAAGAGTGCTACAGAGCGGCGGTGATTAGTGTCAGAGTGCTACAGAGCAGCAGTGATGAGTGTCAGAGTGCTACAGAGCGGCGGGGATGAGTGTCAGAGTGCTACAGAGCGGCGGGGATGAGTGTCAAGAGTGCTACAGAGCAGCGGTGATGAGTGTCAGAGTGCTACAGAGCGGTGGTGATGAGTGTCACAGAGCTACAGAGTGGCGGTGATGAGTGTCAGAGTGATACAGAGCGGCGGTGAGGAGTGTCAGAGAGCTACAGAGTGGCGATGATGAGTGTCAGTGTGGTACAGAGCGGTGGTGAGGAGTGTCACAGAGCTACAGAGTGGCGGTGATGAGTGTCAGAGTGGTACAGAGCGGCAGTGAGGAGTGTCAGAGTGATACAGAGTGCCAATGAGGAGTGCTACTGTGTTTTTTCTTAATTTTCAAACATCATTAGAATTGACATAATGTGTAATTTCAATTTTCAACTTTGAGTTTCTAAAAATATTTGTCAAATGTTCTGGTGTGTAATGTTTGAGATCAACAACGTATGCAATATTTATTTGACCCATGTTTGTTCTAGCATAATGTTCCATAGCGTTAATGTTATAAAACACATTTGTTGGTGTGCAGACTGACATTTATTCTTACTCAGCTAAAGGCCAAAGGAGTAGAAGAAATTCATTGACTAGCACATAAGCAAGACAGATGACACATATTTTCCAATGCAGTCCAGACAACAAATCCACAAATGTGGATGAAGCATTTGTCAGTCCAGTAAGTTCCAGCATAACTTGGACTTGATTCAAGGCACTTCCAGTAGTAAATACAGTTTCCCTTTCAACATGCCAAAACAACAACCTTCAGAGATCACCAAAGTTTTCTGTAAAATTCATTTTGACCAACCTACATAATCGCCATCTTAGATTACAATGCTGACTACACATAAATCAGCTAGTAAAGTACTGTGCTGAGCTATTAGACTGTTGTGTTAAAGTCAAAGTCAATGCTTGCATGCATTCATCGAATATGTACTGAATTATTTGTATTGCTTGCGTTATGTTGTTTAATCATGTTAATAATGTCCTTATTAAAATGAATATTATTGATTGCAGTCAGTGGTGTTCAAAGTGTTTCAGGCCAAGGGCTCATTTCATCTCTATCTATCTTTCTTTGATCTGTTCAATTTTAAGAGTTTTGTGTACGGTTACTGTTTTAGAATTCAAACTCTCTTCCTAGTCCAGAAACATGAAGAACACAACTTGAATCTTATATCTCTGCAGGTTTACTCTCCAAACAGGATTAGTTATACGACATGTGAAAAAAACGTTTGTTTCAGTCTGTAAGGCCACGGTTACCTTACTGCTATCTGATTATATTAATCACATGAACACTACAATTGGTTGTGAAATGGCACATTAATAACATTTTCAATCAATTCATGGTGTGGGCAATTCTTTTGTTCTAGAGTTTTCCTTATTAACATACAGTATATCTGCATAATGTAATGTGTTCTCTAAATGTGAATAACACACAGATTGTGTACAGAAACTAGACAATGAGGGGTTGTCCCGGCTCTTCGTCAGGTTTATTTCTTCCCTCCAGCATGTAAATATTGTGTGGGGGGCTTTGACTATTCACTGGGGACTTCAGACATTACGTCTTAATTCTGTTTTCAGTAAAGTTTAACTCACGCGGCGGCGGATCAATCCCAACACACTTTGAGTCGATTACTGGAATCAATTCTGTCTACCGGTTTCTTCTTCTCCAAAGCATTGCTAGTGCATTGTTAATATCTTGGAGTGTTGTTTTGTCTCCTCACATCTTTTATGCTGTGTGTTTTAATAACAATGATTTAAATATCACCATTACTTTATTTTATAAAGTTATGGGGGAAAGTTATGTATAAATAAACAGAATTGATGCACCTTGATGAAATAAAACAAAACTCGTTATTAGCACAATACTCATTTGGTGATGGTGTTCTTTCTAACAGAGGTTTTATTTAAAAATCACAGAGAAATATCAGTGCATTAGTTGATCAATTTCAATGTCTTCAATTTCTGCAGTTATAATCCGAGTTTTCTCGGATGAATACGGGCCATTTGAATGCAGAATAAAAATGGGATTATGGGATAATCTGGACAGAGGATTATGACTGGGCTATTTTTGTAACCATTATGAGATATGCGCCCTGTTTAACTTCAGCTCTCATATTCACCTTCCAATACATCTGAATGACTCTTTACAATATCTTTATCCCAGAAGCTACAGGACATAACATAAATCATTCACACCGTGTCATTTGTGTATAATTATGTATTATGCAGTGCTGTTTTTCTTTGAAGCATTAACTTTGGATTTTGTAAGGGTGATATTATTATCTGCTGTAAAACAATGGAAAGATTATTGAACAAAAGTACAACTGTTTATTCACAACAGTGCAACAGCACAAGCGAACCAGCGTTTAAGATCACATGACACTTTGGCTCCATAGTGAAACTGCAGTCATAAGAGAGCTATCATATACAAGACATCAGGCTTCTAGTAGACCAAACTTTGAAGTTCCTCAAAGCTTTTAAAAATCAATTCTTTGCTATTATATAAACTGGTAAATGATCTTTGGAGTTACAGCGGTTTAAATCAAGTGCACATGAACATTGACAGTACACACTCTTTAAAAAGAAAGACAGAAGAAAGGTGCTTCATGATGCCACAGAAGCAGCATTTGTTTGGCTGAATCTAGGGCTGTCGCGGTGAAGGAATGTCCCATGCGCTGATTTTGTGTGGCTCAATAGTGTGGTTTGTGATATTACTACATTCATCCTGGTTTTGGTGCCAAATAAATACGCTATGTTGTTGGGCTGTTATTATGTACCATATTAAGAGTTTGGTTCCAAAATGAGATAACCCGTTTTTTTTTTTTTTCAAAAATCATGTTTTTTTTTATTGTGCACTCCAATTAATACCAATCAAACTGCAGTTGGTTTGTTTTAATTGATTTAAGCCATAATAACAAACAAAAAACAGCCAACTAACACAATAAGAAAAAAAAAGATTTTTGAAAAAGTTTAAAACCGGAGTTACCTCATTTTGTAACCAAACTCTTCATATATTGTTTTTTACTGACAAAGACGACTGTTTTGTTTATTTGTTTTATTCATTGTTACGCCATTCCAACACCTCAGGCTATATTCATGGCGAGAACCAGTCCATCCATACACAAGATGGGAGGACAATTTGGAATCCTCAATCAAGCTAACCTGCATGTCTTTGGGCTGTGGGAGGAAACCCACGCTGACACAGAGAGAACATGCAAACTCCACACAGAAAGGCTTCCCGGCCCAGCCCGGGCTAAGACGACTGTTTTAAAATAAATTCACCACTTATTTATACACCCCGTTTATTGGTAATTGCAGAACAACACAGAGCAATGAAAACGCAAGGTAGGCTATAAAATATACTGTATAAAAGCTAATTGTTTAGGCTTGTTAGGTGCCATTTTACGGAGCCTCAATACAAATTGCAATCATTCAGAGTCTTACTGAAGTTAAAGTGAAGTAAAACACAAGCCAGTATTAGTGTAACTGTAACACTGTGCACACATGAGAAACATCCATTGTTATTTTGAGATTTTTGTCCACAGCAATATTCGACGACTGATATTAGAAACTTTTATGTTGCGCATCACGTCTCGTAGAACGAATGCAATACAAAAGGCACTGGATCTTATGCCATGTTTTATACTTTATTATTCTGCATGTGACCCTGGACCACAAAACCAGTCATAAGGTTGGTTTTTCACATTACCTTTGATTGCCTGGTCCGAACCCTAGTTGGATTGCCTCCACTCCCCCTCACTCTCTCATTGGCTGTGGTCATCGCTGATGTCATTTTCCATCAAAACTAGCAGGATTGTGAGTCAGCTGCAGTAAAGCTCTGTTGAGGATTGTTGTACGCCAGCCCATAAACAGCCGGGGCTTTTAAATATGCATTTCCCCAATCCAACTGATTGGGAAGACAAGAAAAGCATTTGTTTGGTTGCTCTTATACACAGCTTGACTCGTTGATCCTGGATTTTAAGAGGTCTCATTGAGAAAGAATCTGCTCTTATAAGAAACTCATTCATCACCTACTGTATTTCCCTAAAAGGTGCCAAATGATGCCATAGAAGAAGCATCTACACATGTACCGTATGTATGGTTCCAAAAAAACCTTTAACATCCAGAGAACTGTTCAGCTGCACAAAAGCTTCATTACAGCAGAAAGATGTCCTACAGACTAAAAAAAGATGATTTTTCAGAACCTTTAACTTTGAGGTTCTTTGTGGAAACAAACAATTTGTAAAACCCATTTGAGAAGCTTTATTATTATAAGTGTCCGGATATTAGTAGGCAAAATAAGTCATATCTAAATCCTTAGTAAAAATGGTGATAAATACCCAAATGGTCTACTGCTTCTGCTGAGACGTTTCAGTATTTTTCAGGAGCTGACGAGCCTCCACATTCAACAATACTAAGATAACACAAAACCGTGAGCCATGTGGATCTTCTAAACTTTTAGAAGAAGATATAAGTAGTATCAACATTTTATTGCGTGTGGTTAAACTGTATGTGTTTAAACGTCCCGTACCAGACGAAAACATCACAGATGTAGTGCAGTTTGTCCACCATATGTCTCTAAAGCTGTACTGTCTGTCAATGCTCAAGCCAAAGACCAGCTATTGAATCCATTCTACTAGTTTTGGGCGAAAGAAACACAAAGCAACATTGAGCTCATGAACATCTCAAAGCCTCTTACAGCATTACTGGTGCACGCAAAGCCCATGAAGAAATACTTGGAATTGAAGGATTTGATTTTGTGGCAGCGACTGATGCCAAAAATCAAAGAAAGACAAACTCAATCCTAAAGCCAGAATATATGTTCAGCTTTCTGACCTGAACCGGCTTTCATAACTACTACTCCAAGTCAATAAAAACAGCAGGTTCTACGTGTCCAAACTGAATGACTGTGAGTGAACAGAAACAGACTCATCAGACTGTCCATCAGGAGGAATTTGTGTAATCCACGACAATCTGATGACATTACGGTTAATAATCTCTGCAGAAATCCTGCCAGAAACAGATTTACACAGACGGCAGCTTCACAATCAGTCTTTTACAGGACATGAGTTTGAGTCAAGACTTGAAAAAATAAAAATTCTGTCATGAAGTACCCCCCCCCAAAATTGTTCCAAACCTGTATAAATGTCTTTGTTCTGATGAACACAAAGAAAGATATTTGGAAGAATGTTAGCAACTGACATTTCTGGGACATCATTGACGACCATAGTAGGGAACATTTAATGGTAATCAAAGGTGCCCCAGAACTTTGTACTTTCATATTTGTTTCCTATTGTGTTCAACACAACAAAAAAGATACAATATTTTTTTTACAATATCTTTCTTTGTGTTCATCAGAACAAAGACATGTATACAGGTTTGGATTGGAACAACTTGAGGGCGAGTTAATGACAGAAGTTTCATTTTTGGGTGAAGTATCACTTTAACACATTAGCCAAGAGCGTCAAATAAAACAAAGGCCTTCTGAATCTAATGAATACTGTGCAATACATCCACAGTGTTTGTTAAATCACCACAGACAGCGTATGAATCTAGAGATCAGTAGCGCAATGACACTACACGTCAAAGTAAAGTCTCATCACACACAGCAGCTGTCTGTCAGACTCAGCACCACAGACAGGTACACAGTAGTTTTGTTTAGCCACAAAATCAATAAACACAGTGTGCGTGTCAGTTTTTCAGTAGTGTGAATGTGCAGATAGAGTTTGATGGGCTCTTACCGCAGTCCTGACACAGAACTTCACTCACGACTTTCCTCACAGCGCGTTTCATCTCCACCGGCGGGAACACGGCCGTCACCACAGACGTGTCGTTCGTCGCCTCGGTGAAGAACACGTACCGGGTTCCGACGCTGAGCTGAAAACAGCGGTCGCCTTCAGCCCCCACGAGAGAGACCAGCGAGTCTTTAAACAGCCCACCAGTCCACACCTGCTGCACGCGGACCCGCCACTGGCGCACCTGTCCGGACCTGGAGCCGTCCTCCGGTTCGGTCCGGATGAGTTCCCCCTCGAGCTTCCCCTCAAACACGAGCCCGGAGCGGAGCGACTGCTCGCGCACTGACCCCGCGCGCGGACTGCACGTGAAGCTCCCGCAGCGGGAGAAACACGCGAGGAAGAAACACACACTAGCTCCACAGAACGAAGAGCCGAAGGATGCTGGAATGAACCGCATCATGACGCTCATTTACACGAAATAAACTAACCGGAGCTGCGCGCGAGACCGCCGACATTCAGAGGTGAGAGTCAAATCTGACGGGTCACAGAGGGGAGAGAGAGAGAGAGAGAGAGAGAGAGAGAGAGAGAGAGAGAGAGAGAGAGAGAGGATTAACCCAGTGCCCGTCCACCCGCCGAGACACCATACACCTCCACACACACACACACACCCGCCCGCCCCCAACACACGTTCAACAACACATCAACTTTAGTCAGACATTTCTACTTCACATTTACATTCATTCATGATTCTTGGTCACAGTCCGTGGACGCCAAGTGCTGTGTGATTTGTCTCGGACAGGTGTTTGTGAACAGAAGTGTTAACTGCGCAAATCTGTATGAGCTTAACTAAACACACAACTCTTACCATTAAATGACACATCAGCCTCCACCACATGACCGTGTAGAAACAGTCAGCGGGGTTGAATCCATCTTTAACTGACCTAACATCACACAAAGAAATAACTCACCCACCCTCACACCGTCCCAGATGTTTGACGTCTTATTAAACAAAAGTCAAAAACACCCTCACGGAGGACAGACATATAACACAAGAAAGTGAATCAGAAAACCTGACAGTGACGGAACACAAAACAAAGTTGACTTGGCTCAATCCGATTTCACATGACACAACATCGAGCGAATGACATCGACCCATCACAGGACAGCAAACACCAGTCTCATCTGAGACGCACCTCATGTCACCTGAAATTCAGACGAGATCAGACGGCAGCTTGTTAATCAGACATTTTCTGAATCTCACGGTCCAGAGATCATCTTCGTGTTCTGTATGAATGCAGTTGAAATACCTGACGACAGTCAGTTTCGCATTAAATCACAACAAAATGTTCAATAGTTAATGGATGCCAGCTGACAATCTCTGCCAATGGGCATTAGGTCGTGTCATCAGCATGTCGTTTCCCATCATGCTTTTCATCCCTGTCTGATTCGCCGTCAGTATGTTTTATGAGTTGTCGTAGCGCGCACTGTGTTTTGTGTCTCAAGTTTAGCTCTGTTGTTTTCAGATTTGTCATTTTTGTTTTGCATTTTCCAGACACACTGTAGGATACACCTTTCCACACTTCCATGAGCCGTCCGTCAGCCTCCACCAGACCTTCTGAAACCTTCAAGAATCAACTGAAAACACACCTCTCACAACTGTGTTAGCACTGTTTGAAACTCTCTCTCTCTCTCTCTCTCTCCAGCCTCAGGAGTTGCAGAATAAACGACAGTCCTGTGTCGACAGACGTCAGGTTTACTCCTGTTCAGTGATGTTTGACTGATAACAGCAGAACTTCATGATCACACACGTGACTGGTGATTTCACGCACATTTCTGTCATTTTCATGACTTATTTCAATACTTCTTTCTTTTTTGTGCACATCTGACAATTTTGTAAGAGGACTTCAGAAAAGTAGGTTTTGAATCAAATTCAACACGGCGGACAGGAAGTAGGGTGAAACGTGACATATTTGGTATGAAAGAACTCCGCTTGAGCTAACAAATCTATAGTGTGCACGACAGGACATGATGGTACATTTTTCATATGTCAGAAGCATTTTTCATACATTTTGTCATATCTCTCTCTTGCCCACTATGGGGTGCTGACCTATAACTTTACAGGTCCTGTCACAACATGGCCTGATGAACCATGCCAAGTTTGGTAGCGATACATACGCTATTGCAATTAATGAAAATACACAAAGTACCAATAATGGCCAATTAAGGAACACTGGGCATGGTTGGACTCAACATGACTCCAGGAACCTAGCAAAATCACTCTTTAAGTTGTAAGCGAAAGCAGACAATGTTTCAACTTTTTGACCAGTAGGTGGTGCTGAGCTGGGTGCATGTCATCCCATGTCAAAACCTTGATAACAGGTACCACGTTTTCAACCTCAAAACCACTTGGGCGTCAAATTCGTTGCCGTGCTATATGATAGCTGATTGGTTTATCAAAAATCTGTTAATAACTTCTGGTCAGGAGCGCGAGTAGATGCTGCGTGCCAAATGTCGTGCAAATCGGACAAACTCTCTAGCAGGAGTTCAGAAGACAAATGACCTGCAGTTTAAAATGATGAGCAAACATGTCAAACTGATGGTGGCGCTAGAGGGTTTGGGTTAGAGACTTTATATTTGCAATGGTAACACATCAGACGGTCTTTAATATCCGTCTGCGATCCGTGTATTTGTTATCTTTCTGTTGTACGCTTCGATGAGCTGCCATAGACATAAACTGAACTAAAGTCCACAATAACACCTGTATACAAACAGACACAACATGAAACATATTTATTTGAAATGTTAGGGTGTAAAATGCATAATACATGTTTGGTCCAGCATATCAAATGAAAAGTCCTTTCTTCTTTTTGCTTTTCTTTACAGCAGCAGCGGTTACACAAGTGTTTGGTCCTTCGGTCCAGTCGGGCAGTTTTCTCTTGGCTGGCTGACTCACCGTCTGTGGAAATATTTATATTTATATTCATTTCGTTTTTTTAGTTCAAATTTATTACCAAACATCACAACTTTGCAGACGTATAGATGGTTTCATCGGATGCACACGCCTGGCCTGAGGTTAACTTCCGCTCTGTGTTTAGTTATCAGTCTGGCAAGTGGATAATAATATAACCATTTCTTTTTTTAATTTGTATTAATATAAATGTATATGATCATTTTATTGTATAATAATTGTATGGAATAAACAAATTGTTGAATTTGATTGTATATTAATTTGATAAATAAACAGTTTGTTGAATGGGTCGTGTAGTAACGTTTTTTTCTACTGGTAACCTGAGGAGATACTTTTAACTTTCTAGCTAATGTCATTTACTTGTTTTTCTTTTGCTCGTGTTCAGAAATAATCTACAGGGACCCTATTCTTTGTAAATGTGTAGCAGAAGTTAAGTTTGGACCACAAAAGCATGCAAGCACAGTAACGTTCATGTTGTTGCTTTGCAATAAAGATTATATAACACACAAACGACATGGTTGGGACACACAAACTGAACAAATGTTAATGTCACAAAATTATATCAGGGTCAAGTACTTTCATTTCTTTAAAACTTTAGCTTCTCTATCACCATCACTGCTTGAAACATAAACTTGAAACATACTTTCTGTATTTACATGCTTTTTTCAAGTTCCAGTGAAAAAATGTACATGTCTTCATAATCTTAATTTCAAACCTGAAAATGCACTTCCGTCCTGTTATGACTGTCCAGCTTAAATGACGTTTGTTAGACGGCTTGGGCGGAGCATCCGTTAACTCCTCCCCTTCAACTGTCAGTCTGCTGCCAGTTCCATTTCCAAGTGCAACGGCTGTTTTTATACATCCAATCAAATTGGTGTGAAACAACAAGCCCCGCCCACAATTTCTTCTCAATTTAAATTCCATTTCAAAGGCGTCACGGAAGTACAAACGATCACAACTTCCAGTTCACGGGGACTAATGCTGCCTCTGAATTATCGGAAATATGAGTTTCAAAAGTAAAAATTCCACATGAATGCCCTCTGATGTCACGTTTCCCACTGGGAAGTTGGGAAGTCATTTTGATACCCGAGATGGGCGGGCCTTACACAGTCAACACGGCGGATGGGAGAAGGAATTCTGCTGTGACAGATTTGATTTATTATTTTTTCATCAACAGCTTCATTGCCTTGTCTTGTCTTGTTAAATGAGTACATATTTACATTTAACTATTTGAAGCACACTGTATGTTTTATACACTGTGAAAATAGCATGTATTTCAGCAATACTGCAAAATGGTAAAACTATACAGTAAGCTGTTGAAAACTGTCACCATATAACATTTCCCCAAGACACACGCAAGCATGAATCTGGCGTCTTCCTTTTTTTCCAACAACAAAGCACCTGAACACAACCAGCTCGGAATCGTGACATCAGAAGTGGGAACTGACCAGTTTCCGAGAGCACGTGAAGGCAGCATTAGTCAAAAGATGTCAAACGGACATTTCCCACAACACAAGACATTTCTTTTTATAAACAAATGATAAATCATTATTATAAGCTTGGCTTACCAACCTTTGTGAATCAGGGTCATTATTTTTACCACAAAACGATTATTTACAAAGGTTTGGTCACATCTCATCTGTCAGATTAACTTGAAGGCTTTCTGCTTTATTTCACTTGATCAGTTTTATTTTGAAGCGTGTTTATGAGTGTTGTTTGCAGTTAGCGTGTGATAGCAGCTCGTGAAATGCTGGTGTGGTGAGAATGTGTCTTACATGACACAGACAGCTGCATCAACCGAGGAAAACCCCTCGCTGAACATCCATCACAATCTCTCATAAACCATTTATCTGTCCCTCCAAATTTCATTTCCGTCCAGTCTCTCGCAATCTGTTGTGTCACATCATCAGTGTGAGTGCAGGAGACGGAACGCTCTCATATTGATCTACAGGTTTGTGTCAGTGCACTACTGAAGCACAGACGGACTCTTCTTCTTCTTCACGTGTGTGATAGTGAAACCAATGGACTGATGGGAAACAGACTTCAGCGTTTGCTTCGCTGTTTTAGGGACACGTGTGTGCTGAAATCCTGTCAGACTCTTGCAAAGATCAGACGTCAAACGCGTGACATGGGTCACGACCTTTTGACCTTAATGGCTTTGCACTTACGAGGGGAGGTGTCGGGTAATAGTGAGGGTCAGAGGTCAAGCAGGGGTTAAAGACAGGTCGTCCAGGATTAACTTGCGCTCATCACAGCAGGGAAAGACGTCTCAAGCGAACCACAGGCCCGAAAACAACGTGTTTCACAAAACCATGACACCTCTATCAACCATCTGAATGATTCATCATTATTACACGGCTGGTTGGAATGCTTGATCCTGATTGGCCAGTCGTGACATTTGCAGGTTCATTACTCCCAGATAACAACCTCTCAAAACTAATAACACACGGTAACCCGGACGCAGCAAATCATTCTGACAGTTTGTTTTGACAAATGAAATATAAATATGTCTTAATAACATATATGACATTATATTTACAAATGATTCAACCAAATTGCATGTTTGTCATAACTGAACGTCATTTCTGACCTTAAAACTGAAGTAAACGGCTTTTCCTCACGGAAGATCTGCATTCAGTAAAAATGAGCTAATAAAATATTTCAAATTGACATTTCATGTCCAGTTTTCATCTCATGTGGCAAGTAGCCGTGTAATAAGCGGGATAATGTACAAGCAGCCGGCTGTTATCACCAAATAAACCCTTCAGTGAGATACAAGACCCTCGGCTTCTTATTTCTGCCATAACAACCGGCTGCCTGAACATTATCCCTTACATATCATCACATCTGACCTCAGCAGGTGAATCACTGAAGAGATCCTGTGTGTCTTGGTCCAGGTTGTCCTGATTCCAGGAGGTTAAATTCATACCGCTGCTGTGGGGAGTCACGTCACATGACTTGAGCCGCCCGTCAGAGTCGGAGCCCATATCCTCCTGCACACGATTACACAAACTCAACATTAACACTCATCAGAGATCTGATACTGTATATATATTAGGGATGTTAATGATTAATCGACGATCGATTAATCGCGATAACAGTTTACTCGAAATAACTTGATGATGATCGAGTTAATCAAAGTCATGCACGTGCGTGCGGCTTATGCGCATAACACACACAGCAGACTCATGCAAAAACACAATGGCTGTCCACTTATTACATTACTTGGCTACCCGCACACCTTAGTTTTGCATTTTTCTTTTATAGAAATAAAAAGAAAGTTCATTTGAACAATGGACGCAAGAGTTTGCGAGGCGCACATCTGTCAGCGCGAGCTGCAGTCGTGAGGCGCGATGATTGACAGGTCGAGGCGGAGGAGAGCTTTTATTAATAAAAGTCTATGTAGCGTTGTCCTTGTTTTATTGTTGCATTTTCATTTAAAATAATAATAAAGCACAAACTGTGTTGAAGTAAGGGGAAAATCTGAAGATCTTTGAATTTATTGACATTACAAAACAGGTACAATGTTATCAGTCTTATTCGTTTTGTTAATAAACATTCTGTTTCATATAAGCAAGTTTGTCAGTGGACTATTTTTTGTTGTTAAATTAAAAGTAAATAATGAAGGAATAACTATTGGTGTCAAAAGAAAATGTACCATCCGCCTTTGTTAGTAAAAGTTGACCATAAGTGCGTTTGTAATGATACTAGGCTATTTTGTGATTGTTGAGTTTTTCATTAAGAATAATAATGAAGAAACATTTCAAGCATTTGGTTTAGTCAAAGAAAAAAGATCTAAAGCTGCGGATCAAAATAAGCGCTATAGATGCAAATGCAAATATATGTTCTTTTATAATGTGTGCTATCGGTAACGTATGTTGTCACAAGTTGATGAAATCCTCACCAGCATTCCTGAAGTGTACGGTACCATCAGGGTTTTTAGGTTTGCATTGATCGCATGTGGACAGCCGATCAGTTATTTTATTCCAAATGGTTTAGCACATCATGTAACTGTTATTTTAGCTTCTGCTCATGTAATACAAAGAATGATGTTATTTATGTGAGACCAGTGGCGTAACTTTGGTTTCAAAAGTGGTGGGGACAAAGTCAAATCAATGGAAAACAATACTTTAATAAGGAAAATATTTATATAATAACTAAAATAATGACACTTCTTTATGCTTGACAATGGATGCGCAAGCGGCGCGTTCACCGCGTGTTTGTTCCACAAGCTTAGTTTTAATCAAATAAGTGCTCGGGACACAATTGACTTGGCAAAAAGTGGTGGCGACATGTCCCGCCTGCAAATTATGATGCCTCAGTGTGAGACACAAGTCTCAAGTTCAGGACCGCTAAAGGTTGTAACACGTTATGGACATTTGTGAGTTCTCTGTAATACTGTGGATAGTGTCCATGCGCTGTGTCCTATGCACATTTAGAAAGAAAATAACAAATCAAGCTATTCTCTCACGCAGACGCGCGCAATGATACGAGTCTGCTTATATGCGATTACCAGAGTGCACATCTGAGGCGGCGGCACGTTGTATATTGGTCCACATGTTCATTATCAAATACATCTGTTTATTATATTAGCAATCACACAGATTCATTTGAACAATGCTACTAGGCTTTTTTTAAACTTAGAAACCTTTTTATTCAGGTGAGGAAGATGGAGTTTTGCGTGGCTTTTGTGCGCTGTCATGCCTATATACTGCAGAGGCATATTTCAGTATTAATGTTAACCAGTAATCGATTAATTGATCCTTAATGTGAATGAAAATCGATTATGAGAATTTGTCTAAATTGACATCCCTAATATATATGATGATAAACACATGGGTTCATCCATCAGCTGCTCTTATAACTGATGATCAGACTAACAGAAATACATCTGATCAACAGAAGGAACACGGCTCCACATCCTCGTATGGTATTTGGTAAAGATGAAGACGGGTGAAATCAAATGAAAGGAATGGTACAGTATCAGTTCTATGAGAGGTGTGTCACCTGTGGCATTGGGAGATCAATAAAGAGCTCATCTTCACTCTGATCCATGACTTCTGACTCTCGGTGTGACTCCTCCATCACACCATCACCTGCACGTCTGCTTTTATCCTACAATCATCATAAAGACAAAAGACCACCCAACAACATTACAACCTCTATAACCAGTGAACAGTGTCTGAAGCTGTACGAGTCTGATAAACACATGAACACATGTTTGACGCGAGTCCACAGCTGGCATCTGAATGAACTCTGACCCCTGAGATTCACTTTCACTCTGCGGAGATGTGAAACAGCACCCTCTACTGTATAAGTGAATCTCACAGCGTGTGTTCGTGCTGAACTCACCAACGGCTCGATCCAGCTGATATCCTGACGTACAGATGATAAACCTTCTCTCTGGAGTTTACACACCGCCAGTCTCAGCAGAAAGTTGCTGATGTCATCAGAGACACGACACCTGATGGCTTTAAAATCACTCATGTCTGATGGACACACAAACAACAACACACCACATACACGACAGGTCAAACGTTATGAAACACTTACTCATGCTTTTGAGTATTTTTTCACACATTTTACAATGATATACTGATTAAACCTGTAGAGAAACACAATACAGTTCATGATGTGACTATAAGGATCCATAAGAAACTCTAATATTCTAGTTACTTAAGAAAACAACAAAGTTATTTTTCTCTACAAAAGTAACTTTAAACATTTAACCCCACACCTACAGATTAAGAGGTTTTTAGGATTATGAGAAACATTTCAGTAGCAGTGCTACCAGCACTTCTCTAGTTTAATCTTTAGCGTTCCTTCACTTTTTCTTGCGTACCTGCACTTCTCGCATGTTGTCGGTACTTTGCCACTCCGAGTCAAAGCGTCATTGTATGGGTGATTAATAGTGATGACATCACACTACAGGGAGGGAGCGCTTATGCTACTGTACGTTCCAGACAACTGGGATTTCTGATACTGTATTCCCACGCCAAACCCAGAAATGAATGTCTGGAACGGCACTCAAAGACGGACATGGGACCTTTGAACTCTCAGATCGATCAACCCTGGCCTCAGCCACAGCTTTAGCATTAGCCGGTATGCTTTTTTGGCTAAAGATTGCAGGCTTTCCATCTATTGTCTTTGGCGCAGAGCTACTCAAGCTACAGGGTTTACGGAACTCCAGCCAATCAAATTACAGCGGTCAAGCAGCATTTCAGCCAATAAAACTAAAGAAGACGGTCTGCAGGTGGGCGCTAATGACTGGGACTGTGTAGTGAGATGTGAGAAAGCAAACGTAACAAAGCCAACCGTTTTACAATACAAATGATAAATGGTCAGATTTCAGAGATGCAAAATTTTGCGAATTCTGCCGTTTTAAATGAAAACTTGTGTGGTTTGTCACATGATGTAATGTGTGTTCGACTTGACATGCCTAAAACATAACAGCACTTATTACATGGCTCATTTGAACGCTTGACTCTGATTGGCCAGTCGCGACATTCCAAGGGTTGTTATTTTCAAATAACAATCGCACAAAACTAATAACACCCTGTGTAATGCTGCGAATCATTTTGAGAGGGGCAGTTTAATATTACACAAAAATTAATTATAAATGTGTCTGTTAATAACATATATGACATTATATTTACAAATGATTAAATCAAACGTCTGTTCATGACATTTGAACGTCGTTTCTTACTTTAAAACCAAAACTAAACGGCTTTTCCTCAAAGAAGGTCTGTAAAAATGAGCTAATAAAATATTCCCTGCTTCGCGTCGTGTCCTGATCACACTGTCGGGGATTATTTCTGCGATAACAACTGGCTGCCTGTACATTATCCCTTACGTAAGGCATAAGGTATGACTGTGTGTGTATGATGAATTTAATGAACAGAAGAATTCAACAGACTGCAGAACTATTATCACAGGTAATGAAATGGTCAAATTTGTATTTAACATTATTAAATCAGTTGTTTGGCAAATGGTTCCTTTAGTAAATAAACATGTTGTACCAGCAATGTTCAAACACTTTTTTTCGTTCTATAAATTTCAAATGTGGTAATAATTTGCATATGGCAACGTGCACAAGAGAGTACCGGAAGCTTTTTTCCCACTTCGAGCATTGAACAGTAGTGTATTTTGTACATGGCCTGGATGAAGAGAAGCATGAGTGTTACATCAGTAGTGTGTGTGTGTTTGACCTGAGCTGAGTGGAGGAGATGTGATGATGTTTGTGATGGTGTTGTAGATGGACGGTGAGAGTCCAGCTCTCTCGGTGTCGATGGGACAGTTCATCTTCTGAGCCTGTAACAGATGAGACTCCACCACAGCCAAGGGCACAGAGCGAACATCTGCCACCTGCCTCTATACAACACAACACAACACGCGTCACACACTGATCAACACCATACATGAGACACATGCGCTGATGTCATACCAGAGTCTTGTGCTCCGTCTGAAAGAGTCTGTGTGTGACCGAGACGCTGTCGGGTAGAGACCGACACACAGAATCACGACTGGACTCTGACTGGACGTCTGCAACAGAACTGCTGGACACATCCACCTGATACACACACATATGCACGACTTAACAATACTGCCATCATCATAAGAACCTGAAGAAAAATGCCACTGACCTGTAATGTGTGTGTGTGACAGAAAGTGTTGATGATGTCAATCAGAGGAGTGAGCATGGCCGCTTTAGCTTCTGAAACTCCATCCAGCTGTTTTAAGCTGCTGACTGTCCACGGCCTGACAGAGACAGAGTCAGTACACGTGCTTCACGTCACACTGATGCTCACAGCATGAACAGGTAACATACCTTATTTTGGCCATGTCCAGCAGGATCTTATTGGTGGCCAGTAGAGCCGGTGGGATGTTTTTAAGACTGGCTAACTTCTGACGCTCACATACCAGCTTACCGTACAGCTCCGACTACACAACAACACCACAAACACACAACCAGGTGTGATTCTACATTCATACTGCAGTTCATAACATACACAAGATTACATTTACAAATGATGAGATCAGATGGAGTGTCTTGATTGAACTTTGTGTGGAAGTCAACAGGTTTTCCTCATGGAAGGTGTGCATTCATTACAGAAGAGCTAATGAAAGTTTTGAGCGTATTGTGTTGATGTAGTGAGTGTGGTGTACCTGCAGTTGTATTTCTCTGGGAGACACGGCTGGTGTTTGAGTTTTAACAACAGGAGTGTGTGATGATAATGACTGTCTCGCTGATGATCTGCGCACGCACACACACACACAGAACATGAATTATTCACCTTTAAACAAATACTACACATCAAGAGCAAAAATGCTAAAACAGTAAAACACGATGACCCGTCATAACACTCATTTCATTTTTTTAAGAATGTGCTTCACATTTATTTCAATACCGTGATGTAATGTTACACACACACACACACACACTTGCACATGTGGTTTACCAGGACTCCCCATAGACGTAATGATTTATGAGCGTGCATATTTAAAAAGCTCATTCTCACGTATTTCAGAAGTCAGATTGTTTTGTAAAGCTGTTAATAGTTTTAATAAATTCAACTTTAGGCGAGCCGAGGTGAAACCTGCGTTGAAATGTGTGATGATGCTCACAGCGCGAGCGCTTTGACGCGACGCGCCACAAACCCCCGTTTTGAGAGACGTGTGAGGAGT
The DNA here is from genome assembly GCF_024868665.1 of Triplophysa rosa. NCBI lineage: Eukaryota > Metazoa > Chordata > Actinopteri > Cypriniformes > Nemacheilidae > Triplophysa > Triplophysa rosa. Next base: position 21,435 of record NW_026634377.1, read on the forward strand.
CACCAGAGACTCGCAGTGCAAAGACAAGCGTGAGAATAAACAAACCTAAAGACAGAGAGTCGCAACACACTATAAGTGCTCATCTAATAGAGAGTGAAGAGCGATAAAGACCCACAGTACAGACCCCATGAACACCAGTTTATAACACCAGTCATACTGTACTCTCAATGTTTGTGCATATTCATACTTTATTGTTATATATGTTGTCTATCTTCCTACTGTATACATATGATATAGCCAGAAGATAAATATGAATAAATAATACATCTGATTATCAGAACTTCATTTGATATCTTTAGTACATTTTCATAACTTGCCTACATTATAACTATGGTGAGCATTTAAATGAACTGTAATAAATAAGTAAATTAAGTCAATCGAAGAAAAACGAGGTATAAGATATAGAATTATAAAGGGACATTGTTACCGTGAAATAAAATGACTCATTCCGTGAAATAGATTTTTGGTCATTCCACGCACCCCACCCCGACCCTAGACCTAACCATCACATAAAACCTTTTCCATTTGTGTCTTTTTACAAAATCATCATTTAGTATGCTTTTTAAAGCAATCTAAAATGTATGCTGTTATACACATGTTCTTTTATACACATTTCATCCTCGTAAACCACATATAGGCTACAAGTACACACACACAGATCAATGATGTCATCTGTTGTTTGTTGTTATAGTTGATGTTATGATGTAAGGGTTAGAGTACAGATGATGCTGATGTGATTCATACCTGCAGGATACGCCCACTTTCTCCATCATGTGACGGCTGTCCACTCCAGAACTGACCTTTGACCTCTGAGATGAAATGAGAGCTGGTTTAGCAGATGCTCAAGAGACATGAGCAGTTATAAACATGCTGATTGTGCCGACCTGTGTGAAATCTGACTGTTTACTGGAAGTGTTAGACTCCACCGGTGCCACGTGTGACGTCCTCCTGCCACAACAAAACACACACAGAAAATGAAAGATATGAGCACTTTGAATTAGAGCTTAAAAGTCATTTTTCCGCCCGATCATAACATTGTTAAGTGTGTGTGATTACGATGTTAGTGCTAGCGTAAATGTGTGTAGAAGTGACGGGTGATGGTTTTACCGCGGTACAGACACTCTGCTGTACAGATCTCTGTTGGGTTGCAGCAGAAGTTTTCTGTGTTTCTCATTCTCAGCGTCATTCAGCCACGATCTGCCCTGGAACATGCACATTAACACACACATCATTCACACGCACGCACACACACACACACACACACGCACACACACACACACATTTATAACAACACAACCGTGTGTTTCTGGTGAATGTGAATGATGGAGAAGCATCAGTCAGTCCGTAGTTCAGTTTCACTTCACTTCTTCACATGGATCCATTCAGTTGAAATGAAAACAAACATTCACAATACCTTCTGTGTGAGTTTACAGAGGGTGGCGAATTTGTTGTGACCCGTAGCTTCCATCAGATATTGTTCAGCTATGAGTTCTCGTCCGAGAGCTTTCCACCAACACTCCGAGATGTCCTTACCAATGCCAAAGTGTGAATGTTTACGATAGCGATCGGGTACACGCTGAGAGTTCTGACATAAACACAACATTAAACATTAGACTGACTGTCTGTAAGAGATTTCAGATGAATAACTGAGTAAAGTGTTGACTCACTGAGCCCCGCAGGAAGAGAATGGGCGCTGTGATGCCAAACCTCTCCTCCATGATCCTGATGGCCTTCATCAGCTGATACGAACACAAGCCGAAGTCCTGCTGGAGCCCGTCTGCATCACCCTCCTTCACACTGAACACAAACACATCCCACCATGACAACATCGTCATCATCATCATCACATGAGCTGTGACGAGAGAGAGAGAGCGCACTCACCCCGACCTGCAGTTATCACAACACCGATCACTACCCAGAATGCCAGACGTCACCTTCCTCAGACGCTTGTCTTCAAAATGAGACAAAATCAACCTGCAACACACTTCCTCATAAATCACACCAAACCACAAACATCTCACACAACCTTTCGGAGGCATCATTCAATTCAAAATCAACTAAATACTTCCATTTATAAATACATTTGCATTTGACAGAGACTTTTATCTAAAGAAACTGGAGTTCCTTCATCAGTATGTGTGTTTCTTACCAACTGAACCCACAAACCTTTCATCTACACACTCAACTGCAAAACCACATCATCCCACAAGTCACTTTTATTGTAGTGTTCTTCATATTTTGAATCGGGCCCTTTTTTTGCTTTTTTAAATATTGCTTTTTAGGTTGAATATATTTGAATATATATTTCAATGCTAGTTTTAGATGTATTTCCAACTTAAACATCTTTCACTTCTTCAGACAACATTTCTGTTTTATTGAATGTTCTAGTTAACTATTATAACATTCTTGACAATGATGATTCTCTAAACGACTGTCGAGACAAACATCACTTACTTTCGTCTGCATTTGGTGGAATTGAGATATTTCTCCATTTTGGCCATCATGCTGATTTTATAATCTCTGAAGCGTTCACTTCTGGACTGGTTGAGAATGAACCTGCAGTGAACACAAAGCAGAAATATAATCTCAGTAAGCAGACGTCTTTTACGAAAGCGGATGAAATGAAGACGTGACGTCACCGGTTCAGTGCCATGTCTGCAGACGTCCATAAGACGTTACATGAGCTGGACAGACCGTCTCGACCGGCTCTCCCGATCTCCTGATAATACGACTCCATCTCTTTAGGAGCTCCGTAATGAATCACCTTCCTGATGTCAGACTTATTGATGCCCATCCCGAACGCCACCGTGGCCACCACGCACTGAAGAACAAACGCTGTCACGTTTCACCTCAGTCTGACAAAGGTTCTTTAGCGTATGAGCGGCTGTTCACCTGAATCTCGTCTCTCATGAACTGATGTTGAGTTTCTCTTCTCCGTTTGATGCTCAGACCAGCGTGATAAAGTCCACACGAGATGCCCAGCTTACACAGCGCCGCCGTCACACGCTCCGCCTCTTTCTTAGACGGACAGTACACGATGGTAGAGCCCTCCAGCTCCAGCCCCCCCCTTACAAAACAAAACATCACCCCTCATGTTCACATCAATGTCATATAAATCACCTCATTTCACATCAAACTCAAACTAAAATGAAGAGCTACCCTTTCTTTTTAATGAGAAATTGTTTGAGGTCCTGAATAACATCAGCACTTTTGCGACTGACGTCCAGATAGAGGTTGGGCCGATCGAACGAGGTGCAGGTCATGATGGGATTGACCAGGTGAAGACTCTTCACGATGTCATCACGGATAGATGGACTCGCAGTGGCCGTCAGAGCCAAAATAGGAACCTGTAAAAAAGACAAGAATTTCTTTTCAAGTCACCTGACTGAGCAAAATCAACGAACATCAGCTGCAGACGCTTAATGCAATAAAAAACACAACTATTGAGCGTTCTCAAACGTCGACATACCTCTGGGAGATTTTTCTTGAGTTTGCCCAGGTCACGATACGCACTTCTGAAGTCATGACCCCACTGAGAGATACAATGAGCCTCGTCCACAGCGATCAGAGATAAACCTACACACACACACACACACACACCCACAGAGGTGTGAGCTTCGGTCACACAATCACCTCATTCACAAAACGGTGTGATTTATACCGATGGTGCTGTGGAGCTGAGCGAGCAGAGGAATGTTTCCAGAGCAAAACTCAGGTGTCATGTACACCACTCTGAACTGACCCCTGACGACACACACACACAGAGAGAGAGAGAGAGAGAGACAGACAGACAGACGGTCAGAGTAACTGCATGTATGTATGTATGTGTCATTGTATGTTGTGATGTAAGCGTCTTCACACCTCTTCACATCTTCAGACAGATTTCTGGTCTGAGCGGATCCAAGAAAACAAGCGGGAATGTTTGACATTCTGAAACACACACACAGACAGACGTTTGAGGAGCGTGTCAGACGTCACTGTCAGCTGTGTCAGTAGACTGTGTGACGTACTGTAAGTGAAGCACCTGATCCTCCATGAGAGCGATGAGAGGAGAAATCACCACACTGATGTTCTGACAGTACACCGGAGGAAACTGAAAACACAAACTCTTGCCATAACCTCACAACACACACACACACGCACACACACGTTACATGATGTGCAAGATAAAGTCCACTGGAGAATGAAACAGCTAGCACACAACACTGCCTTTATGCTAAATCATTCACACAAATCTCCATGCATGGGCATGATTTCTGCATACCAGTTGCCATGACAACAAGATTATCCCTCCTGTCCTCAAGAACAGACTGAATCACTTTCCACTGAACCCTGAAGAAGAAGTGTCAGGTGAGAGATATAACACACAGGCAAATGAACAACAGCTCGCGAGTGCTCTGAACTTACGGTTTGAAGTTGTGATGGCCAAAATACATTTTCAGACATTTGATCTGTTCAGCTTGTGGGATATCTGAATCTAAACATCACACAAAAACAAAAGCGGCTCTTCTGATAATATAGATGAACGTGAGGTGAGGTGAGCACACACCGTTTCTAACATGCACATAAACACATACCAAACACCTCCTCCTCATCTTCTTCAACATCCTCATCTTCATCTTCAGCAGCAGACTGTTTGTGTCCGTCGTTCTCTTTCTCCACGTCATCAGCACACTGATGAGAGAAACATCAGCACACCTTTCATTCTGACGTCACACTCTCTTAGAATCAACATGTGGAGACGTGACATCAGCGGCAGTGTTCGTGTCAGGTGAGGTGTTTGAAGAGTAACTGAATGAGTCATGTGTACATGTTCAGTCATTTCAGAAGCGTGTGTGTGTGTGTGTGTGTGCAGGCATGACTCCTCACAGACACCACAAACAACAACAAACTCATTCCTTCTTAATCCCACAGTCAACTTTACATGTGTGTGTGTGTGTGTGTGTGTGTGTGTTCACCTTCATCATTTCATCATCCAGATCTTCATCACGCTCATTCTGGGCCGACTGCTCTCGAGTCTGAAGAAAATCATCACCATCACTGAACATCAGTCAGTCCATCAGAAGTGTGATATCAGAACACAATGACACGACACACAACACCTGGAACGCTAAGATACACTCCTCATCCATCTGCTCCTGTCTGGCCTGCATCTCCAGCATCTGTCGCTCATCCTCAGACATCACACACTGTGTGTCAGACTTCTGACCCGTGTCATCGGCGGCTCCGTCGCTCTTTAACAAACATGATCTCAGAGACTGAAGAGTGTGAGCGAGATCATCCAACAGCTTCACAGCCCTGCAGGATCACACAAACCTTCATCAGTCACAGATTCAACACACGCTACAAACACAGTGAGATCCAGACCTGCTCGAGCAGCTCACGTCCTCTGGAAATCCATCGGCCAGATCCCGGAGATCACCAGACATCTGATAAACTCTCTGCTTGAGCTCAGCGGCTGAACAAGTCCAGCGCTCTGTTCTCACATAAACACATCATACAACATCAGTACCACACACGCACGCACACACACACACGCGCACACACAAACACACACGCACACACATAAACATGCACACCAGACGCACACACACACACACGTATGCAAGCTGACACACACAGATACACATTCCCACACACACACACTCACGCACACACACAGACACACATGCAGACGCACACACGCGCAGATGCACGCACGCAGAAGCACGCACGCACGCAGACACACACACAGACAAACAAACACACGCACGCACACACACTCACGCAGACACACACAGACACACAAGCACGCATGCAGACACGCACACACACACTCACGCAGACACACACGCACACACACAGATTTCATGAAGAGAGTAACTGACCAGACTCCATCATGACGTGTAGTTTGTTATAAATGAGGAATCCAGCCTGTAAGGACACATGGTGTGAGATGAAGCAGACATGTGTGCGTGTGATGATGAATACATGTGATGATGTTGATGTGCACTCACGTAAGCGTCTGTGGCGGCATATCTCTTCTGTTCTTCTGTCAGACTGAAGTCGTCCCACTGACTGCAGCGCACCTGCTTGTCTTTATAAAGTTGATTCTTCAACAAGTGCTTCACCAACCCATCCAGACTCCATTTCTCACTGCATCTCAACTACAACACACACACACACACCACAGTCTGAAGTGTACATTCACAGAATATCATCAGAAATATTGAATAGTGTTCAAAATGAAGACGAATGTGCCAAAGACAACACCAACAGTCTCACGGCAGAAAGAAACACTTCCTCAATAACAATGCACGCTGAAGAAGCATTAGTGTTCAGAAAACACATCATCTGCAAGGCGTGCAAAACAAAGCACAAGTGATGGCTCTCATCGTGTGATCTACATTCTCATTAACTGTGCGTTTTTACACGAAACACAGTCAATCCAACTCATATCATCTTCATAAATGATTCTACTGCGGTAAAAAGTGAAAATATGCAGAGGTTTGGACACATCAAAGTGTAGGGACATTGCAGGTAAATTCTGAACACGTCTCCTCCAGCGCACTTTCAGTTTAATAGTAAAAGTGCACTCACAGTATTATTGGCCAGATCAGAAAGCTCCAGCACATTCTTCAGTTTAATGTCATAATCGGATAATAACTTCCACTTGTCTCCCTGGATTCCCACACCGACCTTCACGATGCTCTCATCTTCCAGAAAGGCCTTCAGGCCGGGCGGAAAGCCTGAGACATTACGAGACAAAGATGAGCTGAAGATCAGAGAACAGTGTGAAGAGAGCGCGAGTCTGACCTCACCTGACATGGAGGAGATGTGGAACAGATAACATTTCTCCTCTGACGCACACAACTGAACCACAGCCACTTTCCTTGACTTTCCTTTAGTGAAGCTGGGCGGCCATTCCACATCAAAGCCCACCACTGAATCACACGACAAACATGATCTGCATCACACACACACATATCAAGATCATGATGATGATGATGATGATGATCACACACCCAATCACTGCACAGCCACAGCACAAATGCTCTCTCTCTCTGTCTGTCTGTGTGTGATGTCATTCATCTCACACTGGACCGCTCTATCAGCCGGACCCATCTGACAGGATTAGTAGCGTGTAAAAACATCACAAACATGCATACGCAACAGAGTCTGAAACATCACGGCATTATTAAACGTGTCATTCTGTAACTCTAACATAGGAATAAATGATGTCTTTTATTGCTTTTTCTCCTTAAATTATTATTACCGTAACGTGTCCCGATTTGTCAAATTAAAATACTCTGGAAAAAACAACAACTGGATTTTCTACTAGATGTTCTCAAATGACAAAACATCATTGACAGAATATTCATGTATAAAAAAAGAAAAAATAGTGAGAAAAACACGTGTCCATGATTGATGTTCTCATCCTCCGTAACATTTTTCAATGAAGTTTGATTTTATGTGAAGAAACACATCTACTCGTACCTTTTGAATGACTAACAGGTTAACAGATGACTTTATATTTTTCTAGTTAAAAGCTTCAAGTCCCTGTGAACTGGAAGTTGTGATCGTTTTTACTTCTGTATTGTGACACATTTTCAAGTGAAAAGGAATTTCAAAGGAGAAAATTAGTGGGCGTGGCTTGCGTTTTACACTGCGAATTGATTGAAATGGAACTGGCAGCTTGAAAAGCAGACTGACAGTTGAAGGGGAGGAGTTAACGGATTTGAGATGGACAGCCATTTCAGGGCGGAAGTATATTTTCAGATTTTAACTGAAGATTATGAGGGTACATGATTATTAAAACTTGCTTAAGCATCATGGCTTCGCTTTTTTGCCCCACATGCTATGGGATTGACCGTTTTAAATGTTTATATTTGAACATGAGAATGTTTAAGGCCTTTTTTTGTAAAGAACGCTCAAAATTGTGTTAAACTCTCAGTAAAAAAATTAAATGAACGCTTTTAGATGTGTCATACCTTATTTTAGATAAATGAAAAGGATGTGAGTGTCTTAAGGAAATCATGTTTAACATCTTGAAACCAAGATTTCGTGAGAATCACCCAGTCAATCTTTTAGTTGGATGCAGATGGCAGAGAGACTGTTGGTTTATTTTCATTTGATAATTTCCAGTTTTATAAAATAGGTTCATCTCACGTTAATTGGTTTTGTGAATTTAAATCATTATTTTGCAAATCAAACAGCACATGATTTAGATTTCTCTTCAATACTGTCCAAGTTAGCAGCCAAAAAGACCAGACTATGTCACTCTTATTAAGCGAGAGCAGCAAGAGTATTCATGATCATTATTACACTAAACTACATTTTGAATGATCATTGTCAGGTCAATAATTAACTCGGTGTATTGTATTTGTACTGGCTGGGACAAAAACTGTCTTCTGAACTTTGATCTATTTGGGATAAGGTTTTAAACATGTAATACTTACTTCTGCATTTCAAAACATATCTGTCTTTCTCAATAAAAAAAGGAAATGATGTTTATTGTGGGCCCTTTTCCATTGTGAACACGAAGGTGCACTTCTCCTTTAATTATCACTGTCATGCGTTGGCAAATATATTTTACCTCAAATCTTCTGACAGAAATGAGCAGTCGTGTGTTTCCTGGCTGTACACGACCGTTCCACTAAACTCCAGGTAAGGAAGAGAATCTTCCAGAACATTCTTCTTATATGCTCCTAATGTCTGTGAAAACACAGCAAACGTGAATTCAAATGCGAGTCAACTGTCCATAGAGCTGTTAGAGAGAGAGCACCATTAGATCAGTGTGTGTCTGTGATGACACTACAAACACATCAGATCATACACCTGCGTGACGCTTCTCTACGTCTAACAGCACAGTATTCAATCTAAAGCATGATCATCCATAAAACTGACATGTAGAAACACAGCAACAGACATGTAATCAGCACAGCAGTCAACTGATCTTCTGTTTCTCGGGTATAACGATGATATATGCAAATATCACACACACGCACGCACGCACGCACGCACGCACACACACACACACACACGCACGCACACACGCACACACACACACACACACACACACACACAGTCAGGAAACAAAAGCTCTATATCTATAAACTACACAAAACAAAACATCATATCTACACACAACTGTTTCTGTGTCCCAGACTCAAACACACACACACACACGCGCGCACGCACGCACACAATAAAGTTGAACACACACACGCACACACACACAATAAAGTTGAACACACACACAGCTGTAAGTTCATCATCTGCGCAACACATGTCTGATGTTTTAGAGACCACCTTTAATGTGGTGTCTGTCTCAGATGAAGCAGGTAAACCAGTATTTCTTGAATGTTGGCCTGTAAACAGTGCTTTGGTTTGATTTGAATATGAGTAAATAATGCAAATAAATGCCTTTTACTGCCTCAACCAATGGAAAACATACACATTAGTGAAAAACCCCGAGGACAGCCCATAGAGACAGCATTTCACACAACAACATGTCAAAGTCATGTGCATGAAGACTGAAGAACAAGACTGTGCTCGTGCAGGTCAGTTTGCTTGACGTTTAATTTGTGTTTGTTTGTTTCTCACGTGTTTGTCCTGATGGGATTTATTGTTCATCCATGCTGGCAGATTTCTGTCACCCATTACACCTTCTTTTAATCTTTCTCTGAAACGGAAAAAGCAAAGTCAGTAGGGCTACATGATTGACGACAGTGAAGTTAGCAGTACTAACGCGATATTTTACTGACGGCTGTACATTCAGAGACTTTACATGTATTACTAACAACACTGGATAAATCAATACTGCCCATTCTGACTGTAGTTTCTATTTTAAACAGCATAAGTGATCTCTTGAAAGCTTTAATAACTCACATTATGTCCACTGCTGTTGTGTATTTACGTTTACGCGAAAATTCAAGTGGCTTCTTCTTCTTGTGTTGGTCACGCGACTGTCAGTGCGTGTGAATATCGCCACCTGCTGGACTCACTGTTTATTACATGAATAATAATAATAATAATACATCAACAATAAATACTTTATTTTATTATTTTATTCTATTGGCAGTCCTAAAAAGACAGTTCACACAAAAATGAAAATTCTGTCATCATTGACTCACCTTCGAGTTGTTCTAAATCTGTATAGATGTCTTTGTTCTGAACACAGAGAAAGATATTTGGACGAATCTTGTAACCAAACAGATCTTGGACACCATTGACAACCATAGTAAAAAAATGATCATTTTTTTTTGTTCTGTTGAACACAAAAGACGATATTTTGAAGAATGTAAGACAGAAAACAGTTCTGAGGCACTTTTGATTACTATTGTTGTATTTCCTACTATGGGAGTCAATGGGGTCCAAGAACTATTTTCCCAAATATTTTTCTCTGTCTTCAACCAAACAAAGACATTTCTACAGGTTTGGAACAACTAGAGAGTGAGTAAATGATGACAGAATTTTCATTTTTGGGGGAACTGTCTCTTAACTTCTTTTTTTACAGTACGTGTTAGAAGTGACACGTTTCATTCTTTCTGTCAGCCTGTGTCTCTGTATTATAACTCATAAATTCATAAAGTCACATCAGCCATGCACACCCATGTGATCAGACGCTATGATAAAACAAACAGCTGGAAATCCCATGACACACACTTCCTGATGATCTTCTTTGCCATGGAAACAACTCAACTTTATTTATAAAGCGCTTTTACAATTTTCATTGTTACAAAGCAGCTGTACATGAGACATATTGACTATAAGCAAAACAATTAAAGTTGTACCTGCAAAAACAAGAAAAAGGTGAAAACACAGAAGACAGACATACCCACATACAAAACACTCCACACACACAATATGCACACATACTAACACACATAGACATAGACACACACATGGACGCGCAGACACACACGCACACGCACACACACACACACACACACACACACACACACACACACACGTCTGGTTTATTATCTCCGTGGGGACAGTCCATAGGCGTAATGTTTTTATACTGTACAAACTGTATCTTTTATCCACTAACCCTACCCCTAAACCTAAAGATCATAGAACACTTTTTGCATTTTTAGATTTTCAAAAATTATCGTTCTGTACAATTTATAAGCTTTTGTGCCCATGAGGACCTCAATTTTGGTCCCCACAGTGACACGAGTCCCCATGTGTTGGTGTGCATTCAGGTTTAGGTCCCCAGTAACATAAAAACATGAACACACACACACACACACACACACACACACACACACACACAGACAGCACTGTTAGCTGTTGAAAGTTAAAGAGTACATAACTAGGGATTTTTAAGGTCTTACTTTGGTTTATGGAGTATCCAACAACAAGATTATGTAAAAACACTATTATTTCGTAATAATAGCTAGTTACTTTTACCTTACTTCTTGACTGACTCTCAAATGATTCGTTCTGCGATTCATCCATTTAATCCCTTTCCGCTAGCCTAGTCTGATGTGATTGGTCAGATGGTCTAGTCTGATGTGATTGGTCAGCAGGTCTAGTCTGCTGTGATCGGTCTACCGCGAATGAGGGTCACGAGCGACAGTGTTTGGGGGAGAAGAGTGAAGTTTTCGCTGGCAGTCTTAGCAAAACGTAGGCAGGGACTATATGTAGCGACGTAAACCCGCGGCAGTTCACGAATCGGACTAGGGACGACTCGTTTGTGTGATTCAGAGTCGACTCCCTTTTTTCCAAGCCAAGAACTTTGTTATTCATTCACCTTCGGATTTACAACTTGGCAGACTGCATACTTTCAAACATGCCAACATGACACACTGCATGAAATGTCATTTTCATGATCTCATGTTATGTACTCTTTAAACTAAACCTTCTCAAAAATGTATACAGAAATCCTGGCCTCAAATCCAGACCTCAAATACTGCAAAGAAAACAAGTTCAGATTCACTTTTAATCAAAACAACAGTCATATTTCTTTAGGAAAAGTTTAAAAAAAGTTTTTTATGTGGTCATTTGGATTTTTATTTGAGTTTTCATGTGTCTTGTCATGCTGTCAGTCTTTCCCATTTGATGACTTGATGTCACTTCTGAGGTTTGATTTTGTTGAATTCAACAAACACTTAACTGAAATGGCCACAATACATGATGATTTGGAATGGTCTCTTTATTTTTTCAGCGGCTGTATATATAGGCTTCCCTGTCTGTTACCACGGGTGATTGAGCTAAAACGAAACAAAAAACATTGTCTAAAATGTCTTCATACATGTGCATACCAATCCTACACTGTGATCGACGTTCAATAGAAACAGTACTTATGAAGTGCAGTACATACTGCCACAGTCGGTGACTCAATCACACGACTTTGAATTGAATTATTTCAAATGTCACTGGAAGGCTCCATAAATCTCGACAACTCTGATCTAGGTGCACATCAGGTGAAGAGTCTGGATGAAAGCAAATAAGTGTTCACTTAATTTTAAATGCTGACAGTACGATGTGGTTTTGTTTGTATTTTGCTAACTGCTAATGAAGAACAGTCAGAGATTTATGAAGCCTGCTAGAATATCAATCGACAGGTCTGAGCTACCAAACTACATTTCCCATCATCCTCTCGGGTAACGCCACAAGGAAAAATACAACTGCACACTAGTATACAATTGATTTGCCATCATTATTATTTATTGCTCAGTGCATCCATTTGTTTTCAGAACGTACTTGACTCGTATTAATATCGTATTAAACCCCTCATATGACATGACAGTATACTAAACATCCGTCCTATGAAATACTGTTTCAGGAGCACAGCGCACTACGGCTGTTAGTACGCAGGAGGAGTACGCGAGCTCTGGAGGGAGGGAGGGAAGGAGGGGGAGCGGGTCATTGAGTTCATTCGCCTCTCGTTCTCCACGGAGATCCGCTTTCCCTCTCTCTCCTCCAGCTGGCAGGAGTAAGTGGCGGATAGACGATGGAGACGAAATACAAGCGCGTTTAAAATACGGTGCAACGACAAGAACAAAAAAGAAAATGCGCGCGCCTCTGCGTCGCCTCGCGTGACCTTTCGTGAGGACAAAGAGAGTCCGTCGATGAGCCGCTGCTGCCGTTGCCGTTTTCAGGTCAGTGATAATTCTGCGGCCGGTGCGCGGAGAGCGGCGATGAAGCGCGGATCGCTGTGAACGCCGATGGCCGACAGTCAGCGGAGGGGGACGGACAGAGACGGAGGCAGGATGACATCAGGATACCCGCAGCCGTACGCGAGCGGCAAAGCGTCGGACATACAGGAGCTCGCGTCGAAACGCGTGGACATCCAGAAGAAGCGCTTCTACCTGGACGTGAAGCAGAGCGCGCGGGGCCGCTTCCTGAAGATCGCCGAGGTGTGGATCGGCCGAGGCAGACACGACAACATACGGAAAAGCAAGCTGACCCTGTCCATGTCGATGGCGCCGGACCTGCGCTACTGTCTGGGCGATTTCATCGACTATTACGCGCACGTCGGACTCCGGGGATGCGCGGCGGCGCCGCGGCCGGAGGAGCAGAGCAACGGGCGCAGGAGAGCCGCGGGTCACCCGGCGTCACCGACCGGCTCCGCCGCGTCAGAGGAGCAGACGCACCGCGTCCTCAAGAGCGAGTTAATCGAGAGGGACAACAGGAAGTACTATCTGGACCTGAAGGAGAACCAGCGCGGCCGGTTCCTGCGCATCCGACAGACCGTCACGAGAGGACACGGCACTATGGGATACTACGGTCAGGGCATCGAGCAGACCATCGTGCTTCCCGCGCAGGGGCTCATCGAGTTCAGAGACGCGCTGTCTCAGCTCATCGACGACTACGGCGACGACGAGCCCGAGCGGGCCGCGCGCAACCACGACGAGTCGCCCGAGCTGCCCGAGGCGGCGTCGTTCCGCGTCGACAACAAGCGCTTTTACTTCGACGTGGGCTCGAACCGCTTTGGCGTGTTCCTCAAGATCAGCGAGGTCCGCCAGCCCTACCGGAACACCATCACCGTCCCTCTGAAGGCCTGGTCCCGCTTCGGCGAGAACTTCATGAGGTACGAGGAGGAGATGCGACACATCTTCAGCTGTCACAAAGAGAAGAGGACAGACACGGACGAGCACGAGGATTGACACGTCATGACTTCACGCGTTTAACCGTGTACCTCGAACCGTACTCGAGCGATACCGCAGCACCTTCACGTCCCTCCTGTCCGTCCGTCCATCATTCATGTGTGTCCCACTGCTGGTTAAGCACTCCGCAGTCATTATTCTGTCTGTGTGAGTGAGTGAGTGAGTGAGTGAGTGAGTGTGCGCGCGCGTGCGTGTGATCTGGTGAATATTAGGCTTGTTCTCTTTGAATCCCGTAGTTTGACTGACAGGATCAGAGGCTGTAACATTCAGGGGTTTTGGTCTTGGTTAGATTAGTCCTATAGACTTAAAAACATTAGAGCTGTCTAAACTGAAAACAGCTTCCACTGACACAAATTGTTTTGTCTCAAAATGCAAAAAATGTCATAGTCCTGATTTAATTGAATCACCGACCGGGAACCCACCCCATACAGTTACATTATATATGTGCATTTGGAATCAAATAATCGTTTATTCTGAGTAGGCCTGTCTTTGTCACTAACAAGTGGATTCAAAAAGCTAGTAGGTTGTCAAAGATTTGGTCATCTTTCTGGTCAAAATTCCACATACACTTGTAAAAATAAAGATGCTTTCTCTTTCTTACCTTTTCATAATCTGAAGAACCTTTTTTCATCTTTTGTGAAACGGAAAGGTTCTTTATGGACGCATTTAGACAAAAAAAGGTTCTTCTGTGGCATCGTGAAGCGCCTTCATTTTTAAGAGTCTGCAGTGCACAATAATGGATTAGATTAGTAGTATTTCTCATACTTGAAGGTCCAAAGACGATCTGAGAAGATTTCTCAAGCAGGGTGCAGCTAAAAATCAGCAAAGCTTACGGCGTGATGTCTGATGTAACCTCCATCAAAAAAAATAAATGCACAAAAGTGCTTTCCCCATCTGAAATCAGAAACCACCAAAAAGTGCATTAATATATGAAACATGGGGCGGTTTTCCGGACAGGGATTAAGATTAGTCCAAACTGAAAACAACTTGCACTGACACATCTTAAAATACATCAGTGCCATTGTGTTGTCTCCAAATGCACAAATGTAATGTTTGTTTATAAGGCATGTTTATAAAAACTACTTAATTTAACTAAAGTCTAGTCCTGGATTAAGATAACCCCTGTCCGGGAAACCGCCCCAAAATGATTCTCTAATTGGTTGTACCTGTAACATTTACTGTAGTTCATTTCAGCATTGAACGCTGAATCTCTCCGATGGCCATCATGTGTGCAATATTTCCCCACAGGCTCAGCGGCTTTATGTTGAGAACTGAGCAAAAGAATAAAAAATACTATTTGTTTTTAAGGTTGTAAAATGATGTTCATTTTAAGATTTAAAATGTATACAACCATGCACTTAAATTGCAGAGAGAAATACTATACAAGTATAAAAAACAAATGACCCATAAACCGCCGTGTTCTTTTTAAGCTCAAATGTGTTCTATTACATACTACACGGTTATGCAAGGATAGAATCTAGACAGTATGTGGCATACTTGATTTCAGTACACTAGAGACGATTGCCTTTCCCAGACCTTTCTTCTGGGGTTGTAGCAGTTGACAGGCATGTTGTTTCTGGTGGAAGCACAGCACAGGTCTGGTGACGTGAAGCCTCGGTCAGAGCGTCTCCTGGTTCTTCTATACTAGACGTGTTCACATGTGCAATTACTGTCCAGCTGACAAAAAAGCAAGTTTTTGAAATACCTTTCTCTTCAAGCGTGTGTATGCCTGCGTGTTTATGTCTCATAGCGGAATCTAAGATATATGGGAACGTTTTATTGGTCGGCGTTAAGACGCTGACCCCTCCCACAGGAAGCACTTTATTTCAACAGCACGTTTAGCTGCTACACCTGCTTCAGCGTTCATCCGTGGCCCACGTGACAACCTCATGACGTCCCTCATCTGTTCACCGGTGCAGTATCACGAAGAGTTTCTTCACACAACACATGACCTAACACGACAAGGGCTGTTAGCTGCGTTCTCTCTTCCTCCTTGTTTTCCACCTTCTGTCCTGCAGTGCCCTTTGTTATGGACCACCCAGCAGTGAACGTGAACCGTGTGCACTTTTCTTAAGAGTTGAAGGACAGGTTTGTTCGGTCAAACCATGCTTGTTATACATGTATGTGCATGACCAGAAGAGAGCAGTGTTCATATAATCTTCTTTTATTCATGGCTGCTTTGTAAATGTCATTTTATTGAAAATGTACACGAGCTGAATTCTTTTCTTTTTTTTTGAAACTACAGGAAAATAGACATGACGTGTCAGTCTGTAACAAGGTTATTTTCAGTTTCTGTTCATTAAAATCAAATCGAATATTGACCTAAAATTATTGGAAAACGTAAACTAAATGAAAAATTGAAATGTTGCCTCAAAAATAAACTGATATAAGTTTAAAGCACTAAAATGATAATAATAAACCAAAACTAAAATAAAAACCTAATTCATCTTATATAGCAACATAACAAATCACAAATGAATTATAAAATGACAAAAGCATACAGCAAAATTGCTAAAACTTTAACTAAAATTAACATGAAATAAAAGCTCATTTAAAATGAAAACTATAATAACTCTGTTCTGTAAGGCTGACACTTGAATTCGTGACTGAAGTCACAACGTTCAAATAGGCCTTAACATCGCCACTGGAAAGTTTGTTTGCTTTCATCTCCCCCCCAAAAAAGAATTCTTTGTGTTTTGAAATACGAATGAAACAAAATCACAGATCATCGTGATGTGTTAAACAAAATCTCTTTGAATTTGGGTAAACCGTGAGATGACGGATGCATAGAGCTCATTCTGTATTCTACATTTGTACTTGTGTGGGTAACGTGATGCGTTTCAGAGAAAAGAGATGGATTATTCCAGACATTTTTATCTTTGTGTTTATGAGCTGCAGTTGGAGTGAAGAAATGTCGGTGTTTGTTCAATGATTTCAAAAGAAGAAAACGATGTTTTGGTGTATTTTTCGCTAACGTAACGTACAACTTGAGTGTGTCCTCCTCCCGTAGACCCTTCAGATATATAACACAACTGAAAAACAAGAAGTCTAGTAGCACTTTTCTTTCATGTGAGTACTGTATTGGTTTCTGTTGAACATGTATGGTACGGTATAAATATCCCTTCTTTGCCTTGTAATGTTTTTAAACGGTGGAAACACATAGGATACGTGTCCTAGGAAGTTTTAAATATGAGGTTCGTGCATGCCGACAGTTGGGTCCTAACAAACTTCACTATATATCGAGAAAATGGTGCTATAGAGAACTTCAAACGGTGCTGAACAGGACCCCAGCTGCATGCATGTCCAATGAGAATGGAAACGGCGATGCGAGTTGTGTTTTTTGTGTAACTGTAAATCATGCATACTGCTGCTGCTGCTGGTGGTTTGTGCGGTTGTGAGTTTCAGACATGTTTGGATAGTGACGGATGGTGCAACCTCTGGAAACACGAAGTTAAAAACGTATGAATTGTGATGTCGTGTCTGAGACTCAGACTGTCCCATCAGGACTGTACACGGGTCTGTATGGTGGAGATCTTCACCAAAGTTCATGATGAAATGTGATGTGCAATTTACAGTTACCCAATATTTGTGTGTAAACGTTCCACAGACAATCTAATAAAGTACAACTTTTTTATGTTTCAACGTCTCGGTTTTTCGCACAACATTTCATATAAAATCCATATATTACTAACATGATTTTGCATTTTTTTAACTATAGCATTAAAGTGATAGTTCACCTTCAAAATGAAAATTCTGTCATTATTTACACACTCTTGTCATGTCAAACCTGTATGAGTTTCTTTCTTCAGCAGAACACAAAAGAAGATATTTTGAAGACATGGTAAAAAAACGCTGGTCCCCATTGACTTGCATTGGCTTTGTGTCCATACAATAGAAGTGAATGGGGACCCACGGTTTTTTGGGTACCAACATTTTTCAAAATATCTTCTTGTGTTTTGCAGAAGAAAGAAAATCACACGGGTTTAAAATGACAACAGGGGGAGTAAATGATGACCAAATTCTCGTTTTAAAGGTGAACTATTCCTTCAAGCTCCAGTTCATCTCATGTGTATGTGTGTAAAAGTGTTAACTGCTGTTTTAATCTGAGTTCACTTCAACTCAATCTGCTCAAATGTTCCCTAAAATGTTTTTGTGTAAACTTTATTGAAACTTTTATTAGAAGTGATGGTAATAGTTGTTTAACAGGAGGTGATGGATCTCTTTTGAGTATTGCTGGAGTATAGTTTTGTGGTTAACAGTAGTTTTCTGTGAAGACATCATTCAGGTGATCTGTGTTTGCTTTGGTACACATAAACCCTGTTCTTTAACACCGTTCATACAACAGTTCTTTCTGGTTCTCGAATCTGAACCGCTTCACTGACTGTTTGTATCACTCCGCCACTAAACTAACTGGGACTATGCTGTCCATGTAACTTTGTCACTCTGAAGAAGTTAGACCGCCAGCTAACAAGCAAACAAACTGGGGCCCGTTTCAGAAAGGAGGTTTACTGAAAACTCTGAGTATATTAACCCTGAAATGAGGGACACTCAGAATGTGAGGTATGTCAAACCCGAGAAAGTGGGGTAACTCAAGCCCAATTCTAAAAGAGAGGTAACTTATACTAAGAGTCAGTAACCATAGTAACGTACTCTGTGAACCTAACCTGGTCGGGAGCAGGTTTTCTTTGGTAAACCCAGAGTTTCTTTCCATCTCCTCCCCCTTTTAAAGCGCAAGTGGTGTATCTCATTCATTAATACAGTCATTCATGGCACACATTATGATCACACAGAGACCATCTCACTGACTTGTCATATGTGCTTTATAGAGGATCCTGTATGTGAAGAGGCTGCATTCATTCATAGGGATGTACCTTGATTTCAGGAGAGTGATTTAGGACCCGAGTGGAATTTTGTCATTTCCCCGTTTATTTTTATTAAAACTACCATTTTTCTTTACAGTGAATTAGATATATCAAAATATATCTCATCCATCCTTACATCAATAACATCAGCCATCATGGCCGTGTGATACATCAGAGCAGATTCTTTCCCTTACATGTTCTCACAATTTTCTATGGAGGATAAGAAATGACTTAATAAAGTGTATAGATAAAGTGCATGAATAAAGAAATGAATAAATACAGACAAATGCAGTGATGAAGGTAATAAACAGTTCATTTAGACGTGCAGCCATTCCTACCCAAAACTGCTCTGAGCAGGGTTTGAACCGATGATCAGTCTGAAACTGACACGAGTGTCTGACACACTAATGGCTGGAATACACTACAAGACTTTTACAATCTGAACAGATTTTTTTACTAACTAGACATCATACACTTGCAGACTCTTTGAAAGTTTCAGATATAAACACACTATAAAATGTGCAGACTGGCACAGACTTTCTGCAACAAGTCCAGACTGAAAATCTGAGCAAAAGTCTTGTAGTGTATTTTAGCCTTAAGGGGCCATTCAGACATAACGCATTTTTCCATTCCAATGCGCTACATTCCCATTGTTTTTCTATGTAAACACACGTTTGATGGACGTGCATGACCTTGTGTCTCGCCTCTTTTGAAGCACCTTGCACACGAGCGCCACGTCTTTAAGATGCCGTGTTAAAGGAGCGATGAATTAAGACATCAATTTTAACCCGTGCTTTTGTTATATAAGAGGTTATCGTATTTGTAATGTATTGGGTGACTGTTGTTTGGGGATGTTTCTTTAAGAGAGCTGAATGGGGGGAGGGAAGTAGGCGGTGTGTTTACCCGAAACTAGGGAGTTCAGTCGTTGGAACTGATGTAACCATATAACAGCCACATGTACTGTTGATGTGATGTTCAGTAAAGGTTCTTAAATGTTTGACTGTCTCCTCCCGTCATTGAAGAATCTTACAGTATTCAAGCGAACATCCTGTAAGTGTCAGAACTGAAAATGCCCTTGTTACTGAAATGACAACTGTTATTGACACCAGGCTCAGCGAACGGCAGGTTCTGGAATGCACCTATCATTGATAGGTTGAACACCGCCTCCACAGTAGAATATCAACGACTACTTCTCTAGCCCCGCCCACTGGTTCGCGCATGACAGTACTGAAGTAACACAAGTTGCACGGAACCAGATAGAGCGAGCAAGCAATAAACAAACATGCCGTTAAAGATCGCTAAATATTGTGCAGTCAGTGCCTGGTTGTAGAAGAACACAGTCGCTGCATAACCTTCCTTCGGATTCCAACATTAGTAATGCGTGGTTGAAGTTTATTTTTAAAGAGGTTCCAGCTTACGTGGGTAAAACATTACCGTGGATTCCTTTGTGAACAAGGCACAAGTCGACTGGATTTGCGGAGAGACTAAAATGAAAAAGCAGTGGTGTGCCGTCAATATTGGATCCGATAGGAATGGCGCAGCAATCTTATGTGAGTACAACATTTTTATACTATGCGTCACTATTGCTTTGTTAGAGATCGCTTGATATGTCCTGAGCCCTATTCGCATGGGATTAGTATTACCTGGGGACCTCTAGTCATTTGTAATAATTGCAGAGGTTGTCTGTGATCTTAATCCCGTGAGAATCGGCCATGTCTGTAATTTGTATAGTAAAAATTCCCCCACAAATGACCTACCATATTTTGAGGAACACAGAGGTCCTGTGATAATATTATTCCCGTGCGAATAGGGCAAATGTGTAACCTAACGTTACGTCTCTAACCAAATTCACAGAAGGCTCCAACTAAGTTTACTACGCAAACTGCTATCCAATCATGGCTCTCACTAAATCCTTGGTGTTTCGAGTCTGACGTCATCACGCAACCGTGTTTTTAGGCAATTTTGACAATCATGGGTAGTTTATATGGTTGGAGTAAGGTTAGGGTAAAGGTTTCGTAAGACTTAGGCTACGTTCAGACTGTCACCTCAAATCCGATTTTTGTGCATATGTGATTGAAATCTAATTGAAATGGTTGATTGTCCACACTGTGTATAGCAACTGTTCAGATTCGATTTGAGTGTCACGTGGTGCTCTCTCATTTTTTGCAGTATCTGATTTGGTTTCTATGGCAATGACAGGGAGCGTTGAACTTCATGAGTCGCTGTGCAGACCGACCGGTGTATGACATTGCAATACCGCGAGAGCGATTCCACAGCACACGGCTCGGTGTGTCGCTCTCGCAATATGGCGATGTCATGCGCTGATCAATCTGAGCAGCGCTGTGTGCAGTAGAGTCGAACACGGCTCATTTTTTAAAAAGTGTATGAAGCTGGTATGCGAGGCTTTGTTCAGTGCTCGCGTCTCCTCCAGCACACAGACAACAACATAGCAGCCTTAGGCCGTGTTCAGACCTGACTTCTTTTTCGAAGCTGCTAGCATCTGTTTTACATTATAATCCTATGGAGTAAACCGTGTTTTCAAAAAACGTCCTGAGCGCTTTTTTAAACGCCAGCGCCGGTGTCTTTTTCAGCAGCTCAGGGCGTCTTTTTA
Source organism: Triplophysa rosa (assembly GCF_024868665.1). NCBI lineage: Eukaryota > Metazoa > Chordata > Actinopteri > Cypriniformes > Nemacheilidae > Triplophysa > Triplophysa rosa. The sequence continues at coordinate 43,007 of NW_026634377.1, forward strand.
AGTTGAAAAACGTTCAACTTTTCTGTAAAAATGCCCTACGTCAAGCTCCTTTTCACAGCTAACCAATGACAAGCGAGTAGCGAGACCTGTCGTTTCCATAACAAAATGCGAGGAAGGTGATTGGTCGAGCAGGATCCTTCTCTAAAAAATAAGATGGCGGCCGAAGCGCTGCTTTGAACATATTTTTATATGAATTAAAGTTTATTTTTCACCTTTAATAACTTTCGATTGCATTTCTAGTGAGAAATTAGTACTGTAGTTTTAAAATATGTGGTTGGTTTTTGCAAAGACGGTCTCTGTTTATAATTACAACAGACTTCCGTTACTTTGCCTATATGAATCCTGTGTGCTGAGCTGCCTTCATGCACAAACGCTGCCAGCTTTTCTTTTTACTAAAAAAGCACTCTTGTCAACTTTTTCTTGTCAAAAAAGACGTCAAGTGTGTTCATGGCCTTATATCTGCAAAGACGTCTGACACGCTCAACGTGGCGTGAGAATGTAACGTAAGACAAAAGCTACTCAGATCAAACCAGCATGTCCAGTGCAAAAAGGCTTTGACTTTTTAATTCTACTTAACATTATTTTATTTATCTGTTATATTGAAGAGACCTTTTTGAAGAATGTTGGTTTACTTATGAGCACTTGAGCTTAAATGAGACTTAGGGTGTTTGTAATAGACGTAGGTTATGGTGTCGACCATGATTTGTTGCAATTTTGAGGTGTTCAGTCTTATTACGATTTAAGAAAATAAATGTAATTGCTCTCCTCACAAATCAACTGTTTCTAGTTTTTCACTGACGTGTCTCTTAAGTGTTGAGGACTAGTGCTTTGAGCCTACATTCAGTATGAGTAAAATACTCAAGTACTGTTAAAATCAGATACTCAAAGACTTTTACTCAAGTGGTTTTGGAATTGGTGACTTGTAACTTGTAGTGGAGTAATTTTCACTGCAAGGTATCTGTACTTTTACTTAAGTATGGTTTTCAGGTAATCTTTACACCTCTGCGGATTTCCAGAAATGCGATTTGAAAAGGATTTCAAACCACATATGAATGTAGCCTGAAACAGATTTGTAAAAATCGGATTTCATGTGATTTTTTTGCCGTTCACACTTGCTAAATATGATCGGATTCCAATCGGATATGCCAAAAATCGGATTTGAAGTGACAGTCTGAACGTAGCCTTAGTCAAAACCAACAAGCCACGCTCACGGATCTGACTCGAAACACCAAGGATTTAGTGAGAGCCATCCAATCATAGCAGTGGGCGTTTACTTCCAAGTCTTCAATGTGGCGACAGCAGCAGGACACACAGAGACGTTTCTGACATTTTTAAACAAATACGGAGCCAGAAAAATGATTTTATTTGAGAGAATATGACACATTTATGTAGATTAAAACAGCCCAACAGTATATTAAATTAACCAACCGTACACATTTAAAACACAACAATGCACCAGTCATATTAATTAACAACATCATATATCACATTAAAACACTGAAAATGTTCACACCGTTTTTGTGAATTACATACTTTTATTTGACTAAAGTTTTGAATGATTATTTAAAAATGTCAAGCTGTTACAGGCGCGCAATGAATCTAGGGATAGCCAAAGCTGTGAAGGATACATTCGTTCTATCTTTAAAAACCTGCGGAAATAAGGTCGCATTTTGGCGCAGAGACGCGTTCTGTCTGAATGGCCCCTAAGTGTCCTATACACCATGACGTCACACACACATCACTAGAGCACTGATGGGGAGAACATGAGCTTTTTTTATTATTTCTGTTTTATTTCTGTTGTTTCATTCATTTATTCACTCATTTACTGATTAAGTTGTTTGTTTATTGATACATTTATCTAAAACTTAAGTCATTTTCAGCACACTAGTAAATCCACTGTATGCAGTACGAAAAGTGTGCCTCGCTCTCAAGCGCTTTCTGCTGCCATGTTGCTTTTTCCATTGGTGCCGTTGCCATGGTGAATCGTAATATCGGAGCTCCATTCATCATGGCTTGTCGTAGTCGTGGTGCTTGCTCTTAACTCAAGGTAAGTCTACCCAGTGTTGATTTAACTAACTCAAATCAGCTGTCCTGAAACCAAAAACTCAAAGTTTCGCATCTCGGTGTAAATCAACTCATAGTTCACATTTTAGCTCCGTGTTGGTTGAACCTCCGTATTGAAACGGGCCCCTGAATGTTTACTTCTGTGATGCTTTCTCATTTTTTTGTAAAACTAACATACAATAAACAAGATATGAAATTACAAACTGCACATTAATAACGTTATATAACGCGTGCACTGCCATCTGCAAATGGTTGTACGTAGGCCTATGCGATAGGACTTTCTTGCATTATCATATATCGATCACAGTTTAACTTCCAAGAATCAATATTATGTTAACACATAATATGAATGCTTACAGACAGTAAATAAATTTACAGGCATTTCTTTCTCCAAGGCAAAGATTGTTCGCGTGGTGAACCGAAACTAATGAGATCTAAATCTCAACACTGGGCATGTACGGAATAACAAACGTCAATACTGGAAATGGCCACTAGGTGGCGACTTGAACACGCACTTAAGTGAAACTAAACGTTGTCAGTGTTGTCAGTGTCTCTTAGCAAATAATTCACAGCGCTCTGCGCTCATGGTTTTAAAAAATTACAGCGCGGGACGCGAGGGTCTCGATCACGCGCTTAAAATAATACAATTGGGATTAAAGGGATAGTTAATCCAAAAATCAACTTTGTGGTAGCTTGATGACGCTGTGAAGGAGCGTGAAATGAAGGGATCTGTTGTCTTCAACTCCACCGCTGATGGCCATCAATCAGACGGGAATGAGAAATCATGTTAGCAGATGAGGTAAAGTTTTATAAATGTTGCGTATAATTGTGGTCCATAAATAAGTGACTGCTCGAAACAAATTAGTGGCTTGCTAGACGCTAGACACGACTTCCGCATTTGTCCACGACACTGTTGTCATCCGGTTTCTACGTCAGTAAAGGCGCTAACAATGGGGAACGCGGATATGACGCCATTGACTGGCGACTGCACAGCCCCGTGTCACTGTTTAGAATGGCCATTTTCTCACGATTTACAAGTAGTTGGAAACATTTGAGATATTGTAAGTACTCAGCTAAACAAAATATATAACACTAGCCTAGTGGTTTTTGGATATTTTACTGCAAAATTGTTACAAACTGCACCTTTAAACATGTTTAGAGAACTTCGTCTTCGGAGCACAAATAGAGATATGACTTCAGAATTGACATGGCAAAACTTTGTGTTTTGACACAAAAGTCTGTACGTATGATCATTGGCACATCTTGTTCGCCCCATATAAATTTGGTGACAACGCCACCTAATGGTCAAAAGTTATAACCAATTTTCTTGTGTTCTAACTGCCTTTCCCTGTGTTTTTTAAACTTGGTTTTCAAAATGTGATAATCTGACATGTCAAAAATATCTCCTCAGTCTGCCATTGTGGGCGTTGCCCATTTGGAATTTTGTCGTAAAATGCAGTATTTTAGAAACGCAATGGCGAATCGCTACAAAACTTGGTATGGTTCACCAAGGTCATGTTCTTAGAGGACCTGTAAAGTTATAGGCCAGCGCCCCCTAGTGGTCAAGCGATATAACACAATTTATTAAATGCTCGTGAAATATGAGGAAATCGACCAAATGTTATTCGATTCACATTATTATATTTGTTCGCTCAAGCCGAGTTCATTGATATAAATGTTGTCATATTCCACCATACTTCCTGTCTGCCATCTAGAGACACCCCTAAATAAAAGTTAATAAAAGCTTTTTGATTGATCAAATGGTTGTCATATACAGCTTCCACAAAATCAAGGCGAGCACACCAAAGGGTCATGTGGCTGCAGCTTCGCGACACTCTACTGTATAGACACAAAACTTGGTATGCATCCTCACTTTTACATATCTAGGGTTGGGCCGATAGACGATGACATCGTCCATCCCCGATGGCTGACAGCCATCACGATGTTGGGCCGGCATTGTGATTCCCCTGCATGACGCAATTTTTGTCATCAGGAGCGTCCGCGGTCGTCCGCACATCCCGTTCACGTACAGCACATTCCCAAGACAAATGTTGACAGCCGAGTCCACAGTATGACATTCTGCGCATGTGTCGAGCTCGTCCATTCATGTTTATCAGCAGTTGAGTATGACTTGGAAGCTGCACGACATGTGTGTGCGCGAGACGGAGACGGATGTAGAAAGTGAATGCAAACAGTGAATCGTAGTAATGCGCTCATGTTGTGTGTGTGTAAACTTGTCAATGATGACCTGAACTGTGCGCGTCCGCAATGGCAGCGGGAAACATCAGTGCTGCGTGACCCGTGAAAATGTGTGTTGGTCGTGGTCTGGAGCACTGATATCATTGTTTTTAATGTTTTGGCAGATGGCAAACTGATATACCCCAATCCCCGCCTCGCCCCGCCCCCCGATGTCATCGTCCATTGCGATGTTTCACTGTAGGCATCGTCCGATGCCAATTTGGTAGACATCGCCTAACTCTATACATATCTGCTGTGCAGAAACTAATCTTCAGAAATGTCCACATGTATTTCCCTTTGTGCCCTTGGAAGGCTTGACCCCGTAATTGCTGCTTGCAGCTATATTTATGTTCGTCTTTGTTTGACTAGTTATGCATTATAGCAAAGCTAAAATAGCCATGTTGATTTGAGGAAGAAATAGCCCTACGATGACTCAAGGTCGTTTGAGCTGGACTGATATTTCTGATTGGCCGAAACATTTCTCGTCTTTTCTTCAGAAATACTAGTTAATTAATCCAAAACATTAAGAAATTATATCATACATGTATTTTATCATAGAGCTTAAATAACAGCAGGACTAAGTACTTTAGAAAACTTGTCATAGATTGAAAACACCTCCACAGAAAAAGGAAGCACTTAAAAAAAGCTGTGCATAGAAACTTCTCTTTCTCAGAATGACCTCTGTGTTAAACCATTTCCGCTCTTGCTTAAATCATCCAAAGTTTATGCACAAATGATGGACACTGCAAATAACCGAACTGAATTGTGTTTTTTGCTGAAGTATGAAACAAAAGTTTAAAGTTATACAATTCTAATTGATTTCAATAGAGCTTTTCACTGTTTGGCATTGTTGTGAATTAGCTGTACAGAAAACACTTTATATTGATAAAGTGATGTAATATGGTAAGAAAACAGTATATACATATATAATGAAAGCATTAAAACATTGACTCCTGTCTGTAGAAAAGGACTAAAAGTGGAAAAGTGAGAGAGTGAACTGATGTCATGATGTGATGGTGTTTGGACTGAAGAGGCTGTGCTGTTAACAGTACTAGGTAATTTCCTGTGCCTGTGCCGTTCAGCGTTTGAGGTCAAGCGATTTCCTTTTTGGTATGTCACTTGTCGTTCCTCAAACTGAAGTGAGAAACTTCACACAGTTCCCTGCAAAGACATCATGACAGACAGGTTTAACTGCCATTTCTCGTGATGGTGAGTACTACCAATGTGTGTTTAAAACAGGCTACGGCACCTTTAGAGTTTATAGATATTTCATTGTTTGGGTTCACTTACAGATTGTTTGATGTTTTCAGAGTAACACATGCTGTACGTAAAGTTAAAGTGAGGTCGATGTTCGTTCCCATGGTGTAGGCTACTGTATGTTCACTTTGTTTTACATTTTGCAGCTAAATTAATATAGACTATGAATTGTGAGTTTTCCCCGTCCGTTTTAACCAACAGCAGCAGACAGACATGTCATTCAGACGGAGTCATGTGATTATCAGATCATAACATTACACAAGTTACACTGAACGGATCAATTTTACTCATAACTTGTATTACCATAACATTTATGGTAAAGCTGGATTAAAAGTGTATTTTACTGTCTGTGTTTTCAAAAGGTATATTTGATTGTGGTTGCAAATACTTATTTTAGATACATCTCCGAAATACAGTCATACTCGATGCGTTTTAAATATATATTTATATACGTAAGGTCTTTAGACAGTAAAGCTAAGCTGTTATAACAGTAAAGGTGGTTTATTTTTTCTATAAAACTCTGTAGCTTTCATGGTTCTGCGGTCACATGGAAGAAAATAGAAGAATATGAATGTTTCGCCCTTGTCAATACCTTTGCTAAACACGCCTACACACAAGCAAAGGTGAAGTCTGTAAGCAATACAACACAAGAAACATCTGGACTACATGTGGTGTTTTTCATTCTAAATACTTCACTTTATTCACAGGAAAGAGACGTGTCAGTTTGGTAATGCTGCCTTTATTAATCTCTGAGCTGTTTTGTTATCTGTGGGTCACGGGTTTAATGGCTGAGCCTGATAAACTCAGTCAACATTTACAATGTGAGTAAAAAGGGTCAAAATAATGTCTATGGTTTAACAGTTTTTCTTTCCTGTCAAATGTAGTTGCTTTTCCGTTTGTTAGAGACAATTTAGAATGTCAGAAATATTTAGTGTTTTAAACTAGCTATGCCGAAAACTGTCTGTAAGTGATAAAAGGAAATGGTTGAAGGGGTTTCCATCTTCTGCAGATAACAGATGTCTTTACTGATCACCACAGACATGTGTTTTAACTGCATCACCGACAGACAGGGATGTGCATCTCCATACATACAAGTCAATCGATTAATCGTGAGTAATCGCATCCAGGATAAAAGTTTGTGTTTACATAATATATGTATGTGTGAGGTGCATATTCATTTTGTATTTATAAACACATATGCATACATGTATACATATTTAGGATTTACATGTATTATTATAAATGTTTATTCATTTTTAAATGTTATATTTTTCTTAAATATATGCATGTATGTGTATGTTTTTATGAATACAAAATAAACATGAACAGTACACAGACATATATTATGTAAACACAAACTTTTATTCTGTATGCAATTAATCGTGATTAATCGTTTGACAGCCCTACTATTAACGTTAACTAAACTATACAAATTTTCTGTTAGTTAAAATATAGGCCTAAATATGATTTAAAACCTTGCCTTAGCAATAGGAAAAGTAAGTTTGAATAATAATAACTAAATTACAGAATATCTCAACAATATCTAAATAATAACTAAACTAATCCTAAAACTGAAATAAAAATATATTAACCGTATATAGCGATACAAAAAAACAAGAATAAAATGCTGAAAAATGATAAAATAAAAAACTACAATTGACATGAAAACTAAAAATATAAAACCAGTGTGTAGGTTTAAGGAGGATCCATTACATATTTTCTATACAGAAATGCAATATAATATACATAACTATGTGTTCAGAGGTGTATAAAGACCTTAAATAATGAAGCGTTGTGTTTTTATTACTTTAGAATGAGCTATTTCTATCTACATACAGAGCGACCCCTTACATGTTGTTTCTACAGTAGCCCTAAATGGACAAACTGCTCTACAGAGCGCGTTTCATAAATACTTTATCTCCTTCGGCAAAGAAGCAAAAACGTGACGACATCTTATCCCATCTTAGCCCTCATACCTCCGTAATGCTTTGAAAGGGACAATTTCGCAACCTCGCCACAAGATGCCTCTAAATTTCACTGACTGGCTCTTTAATTATTATATAACTCTAACCCAACACTAATCTTGTTATTGTTATATTCATGTATTATATAAATATATCTAAAAGATTCATGAATGTGTGCTGTCTTTCCTGTTTTTACACAGTAGTTCACTCTCATTACAAGGTGACTATCATTTGTGAACAATGGAGAGAAGAAAGCAGGAGGAGATCGAGGTCTCCACATCACATCAGACAACAGGAACCCTAGCACTGAAGAACTTCACTATACCCAGAAAGAAACGGACCTCTGGACAAGGTTTTTACCAAATGCAAATCGACATTACCAAACATTTGTATAGTTATTAATATACATTACACTAATATTTGTATTGTTATTAGTATTTATGATATGATGTGTGCCATTTAACTTTTTTATTGGATCAGTTGTATTGGAACGGTGTCCAGAAGAGAGTCGAGATTACACTCTCATACAGTCAAAACTGAGAGATTCCAGGTTGGACACGAGAAAAGACCGTGCGAACACGTGGATCTGGAAAGATGTTCATTTAGTGCACAATGACGAGCTTCTTCAAAAGTTTTCAGAAAAAAGGTAGTTTCTTTAAAAAGTAGACCTGCAATAACTAATTCTAGGGTTATAGCTGTAATATCAATTAGCATTTATAAATGTGTTCACCTGTTCACCGTTTTATTCACCTGTGACTGCATGCCCTTTGGTCGATGACAGGGTAGAGATGCGTGCCAAGGGAAGACATGGGAGAGAAATGGAGGAAAGATTCTGTTTTTTGGTTGCATCAGATCAAGACATGCCACACATGTATCAGGATGGTCTGAAGGTTGGCAGCTCCGTCCAACACACCCTTGGAAAGCCAGCACATGGAGTATATTTGTTTAGACATGTTGATGTGGCATTGAAGTCAACAACCAGCACAAGTGCAACACATCTGTTGATTTTCAAGGTTTGTTCATAGTGTCTCACAGAATTCTGAGCTTTCTTATTGTCACATGTTGAAGACCGTTGTGCTTTTGTGCTACAGGTTCTTTATGGAAAGGTGAGAAAAATTGCACCGAACTTGACCTGGAAGAAAAGTCAGGATCCTGTAGTCAGCTTTGACTGTCACATGTCGAAAGATGCCCTGTCCCCTCGAGATACTCCTCTCCAGCAAGTCCTTGGCTCTTCTGTGAGTTGCTATCATTTCATAATGTTCTAGTCAGCTGAATCTGAACTTCAGATAGAGTTCTTACAAGCTGTGTATTCCCAGGTTTTTCTGTTTGACTTTAATGAAAACCAGGAGCTCAACGAAAGACCCCGGCAGTGTCTGCCGTACGCTGTTGTTTCATATGCTCCTGCCAGCAGTGTCATTCTGACCACATCACTGAACTTACCATTCTCACCTACAAGTCATGGTAAGATCAGCAGAAAACAAGTTCCTCTGTACAATTACTCAAACACAGTTCATACAGGTCATTGTATATAATATTGCCCATAATTCTAATTGTCTGCTTTATTTAACTCTTGGAGATGCAGCCGACCATTTTCAGGCGTGTACTGTGGCTCAGAGAAAAGGAAAAGGAGACACTGCCACCATCACTTATAAACATTTCGGCACAACTCAGAATCCAGGAGTCGACTATGTATATCAGAAGGCCGATGTGCAAAGCATTCCCATCAGCCACAACTCAATGCTAGATCACACTACTGTCTCCCAAAACCTGCTGCGAGAGGAAGCAAATCACAAACGAAACACTGCTGGCACGCGAGAAACATGGGACAAATGTGACACAACACCTCAAAGTCCAATAGATAAAGTTTCCACAATAGTATATTCCTCCCGCTCAGTGAGGGATCCTCGTCTGTCTAGACGAGAAGCAAACCAACAGAGCAATTTTTCAGCGGAAGAAACATTACGCACAGCCTCCAGAAACGAAGATGGCCCCCAAAACGAAGATGCAAATTCTGGATTTGTGACAGCTACATCAGAGTCCGGTCCAAAAGAGCCATCAAATGATGAGTGTTCCCTACAATGCTCACTCAACATATGTGTGCATACGCAAAAGCAAAAAGCAGAAACACTGCCATCAATAAAGCTTTTTAAAATGAAGTTCCAGAAATATGCAAAATATTTCAGGCTGAATGAGGAAGAGAGGCACAACAAAATCTGGTCACTAGAAAACATGTCACCAGAGCAAAAGCGAACATTATTAGACCGTATACAATTCTACGAGGTTTATTATCAGAAGTACAAAAAAGGGTTGCTTTATCAAAACGTCAACGGGGTAGAGACAGAGAAGACCTCCAGTTTATCTCTGAAACAGCCCCAAGAAAATCACATTACGCTGTCACAGTCTGATGTGAGTCAGACAATAAATAATAAAGCTAATAATTCATCCAAAACAACATGTTTTGTTGACAGCAGAAACACTGACAACACATACATGAATCAGAGCAAACATCAACATGATCCAGAACATTGTGCCGGGATATTACCAGAGAACAAGCAGGATCAGGAGTATGTGCAACATGTCAATGGTTGTCTGGTTTCAAAGCCATTTTTGGAAGTAGGATCATTGAATCTCAATCTCATGAATGAAAACGTTTATCTCAAGGAACATGCACCTTCAAGTTGTTCTTTTAGAGAGAAGAGCAATCAAAACATAAAACACCAAAGTGAACCCTCCACAGGTACAGGAGAGGACACTGGAAATGAATCTGGTCTGGTTGAATTGGTTGAAAGACCGGGTCATGAATCAGTCAATATGTTTGCAGACAACATTACAGCCATGGATATTGCAAGCTTTGTTGAAGGCCTTAGCTGTGGGATGTCAGAAAACGGTAATCCCAACTCTGCAATGGCAGAGAGGCGAGAACAGGATGGACAAAATTACAGGAGCTCTTTTTTCCCAAACTCAATATCACCAGAACTTAATGTGGCAACATTACAAGAAAACAGCAGTACTCACATTGGACTGTACCAAAGACTTCAACTTGATGAACTGGTTCCAAGCCAAAATGGCGTGCAGATTTTCTCTTCCAGAGCTTACCTTACACCTAGAGTTACACCTACAGACACCAAAGATCAGAGCAAAACAGAGCCCCGGGGCATGAGGTGCTGGAAAGATCCTCATCTCATAGTTACGTTAAAAGCCAACAATACACCTGCCCATACAGCAGGAACAATTGCTCTCTCCGAACGCTTTTCAAAACTCAAAAGCTGTCAAAAAAAAGCATCTGCCCTTGTGGAGGAATATAACGAAACAGGGTCCAGTAATGTTAAACTGATAAAACTACTAGCAAAGAGGTACAATATGACTAAATTACATGCCAAATGCAGGAGCTTGAATAAACCTCAGACCTCAGCTCTCGCTCTAGGTCGCTCTCTGAGGACAAAATATGTCAAGAAGAAGCATTTTTGGAAAGTAAAAAAATCGATTTGCTCAAATGTGGTGTCAACTGAGAGTTCCCATGAAGCAGCACATAGGACTACAACATCAGACAACCCATCACATACCTCTAAGATAGATCTCCCAGAAAGTACTGATCAGGAACCAGACCCCAATTTAAGAAAAATGTCCCACACATCTGATGCTGCCTGTGACGAACAACAGTTACACATCCAGGTTAATCAGGGGGCTAATGCAATTACAAATCTATTCCAAGACGTTTGTAGTCCAATCAATGACCTCATACCATTGCCTGGATTCAAGACCAGTTCTGAGACCAAAGAGGAAGAAACAAAACCTGTAGAACCACTTTTGTTAGATTCATTCTGTACTAACACGAACAAGCCAACAGATGATATTACTGTCAACCCAATTCCAGTAATAGTGAACAAAGTCGAGCAGGTTAAAGACACTGCAAATGAAAATAAGACCTCTTTAATCAAACATGATAGCAATGAAGACATAAGCCAAGACTATGCGTGTACATTTACAGAGGAAAAAAGTGTGTTACAGGAAGTGACATCACACATGACACCAGATCCATTATGTAGAGTGGAACTCAATTCAGAGAAATTGTCAGAAGATGTGAAAGCTTCTGAGAGCCTGAGTTCATTCAGTCAGCCGATGACACTCCTAACTCCAAAATCCAAAGTGATGTGTGATAGTGAAGTGGATTATATAGAAACTTGTGAAATAAATATCCCAAATAACAATCAGTCATCTACCAACGCAAAGAGTGGTGCTTGGGCTATTGATACAGAGACGAACAGCCAAATGGAAGTGTTGATAGAAGAGGGTCCATCAGATTTACAGCACTGCACTAAACAGGCTTGGAAATGTACTTCAAATAACATTCCAGATCTTACTGATGAAAATTCTTCTTTGAGTGGCCAATGTGAGATGGCTCCAGAACACCCAAACAGCATCAACACAAGTTTGCTTGATGTTAAAGTTTCAGATACCAAACATGCAAGCGCCGCCATGATAAATGAAAACTGTCATTTTTACAGACCAGAACAAAACCAAAACTATGATGTTGACTCTCCAGAAACACAGCTCATTTCTAAATTGAGAGATTATTTGACCAAATTTGAGTCCAGCGTCAAGAAACAAGAAGCAGCGAATGAAGGTCTGAGGGACAAACCGGTGGTGTGGATAACTCTTGACAGCACAGCTCATAAACAGCAGTTAGCTGATAAAGGCCAATACAGGAGCAGGCCTAACGATGAAGCTCAAACCGGGCATGATGTGTATTTACTAGTGCCTGCTGAATCCAAGAGAGGCAGATCTTCTCAAGCCAAACGAACCAGCAGGAATAAATCAAAGAGAGCAAGGTGGAGCTCGTGTCCTAGTGTGAGTCCTGACAGTACCAGCGCTCTTGACACGGTCAAAGAAACAAGTCCTCAACCCTCGGTGAACAACGGGACAGCAGCTCTCACAGAAATCTCCCTCAGTAATGAAGCCAAACCACAATTCATGCAAAGTAAAGAATCTACAAGTTCAATCATCTGCTCCCAAGACCCAGTGGACACGTGTGGGAACGGCGAACACAAGCCGCACACGAATCGAGAAATCGTTGATGACGGCGATGTCAGCAGTTCATTTGTCTCCAGTGACTTGAGTGTCAACGACATTTCGAACACTCTTAAAATGGCCGATCAAACAAGCTCTTTAGCTGAACTGGGATCTCTGCAATCTAAATGCAAGAACATGCTGCAGCAGTTCATCTTAAAATTCGAACGAGATCAGATCGTTTCATTCAATCAATCTTTTGTTTCAAGGAATCTCATCGTAGAGCAATATTTAGACCATCCGCCTGCACATGTAGATCTTAAGTACGAAGCGGTCAATTCTTACCTGGAGTTGCAGATGATGATGGAAGCATGGCAGTTTGTAGAAAATAAAATGAACTTTCTGAAAAACAAGCCTACATTTCGGAGTTTGCTTTGGTACGATCCTTCTCTTTACGGTGAACTGTATAAGGGGGAGGTTGGGTTTCAGCAGCAGTCGTCATTGTTTACCTCTTTCCAGAAGATGTTGGCACAGGAGGGCTACGCTAAACTGCAGGAGTACTACATGACACATGTTTCCAGAATATACCAGCAGTTACTCGTGAACCCTGATGCGTCTTACTACATGTATCTGAAAAGCAAGCGTGAGGTGTTCGAAATAGAAGCTGCTGTCAGGAATCCACACGATGTCAAATACTTCTTTTTGTCCGTACCGTTGACTGCTATGATCAATTTCGGAGACAGTTTGGAAAGTTTAGAAAATGTGCACAAAGTTATAATGACTTTTGTTGAAACACCATCAGATCAGTTGCCAGGGACATTTGATGTGGGCAAAGCAGAGCATCTATCCATCACGTGCAGATACCTGCAAGAAAAAGCCTTTTTTATAAGGTCGTGCAAAGAAACCCTTACCAAAGTGTCATGGTTTGGGACTGAGCACCTTCTTTATGATGCCTCTAAGATCCTCATATGGCAAGACGTGGGTCAAGGGGTGTCGAATGAAGTCCTCAAAATGTATAAGAATTCAAATCCTCAAATTATATTCGGGGTGACCGAGTCTGGTGTCACTCTTGTGAATAAAGTGCAGCAACCCCGTCTGTCTATGAACGGAGCAGAGAAGTCAGCGGAAAAACAAACGGATGCTTCCCAGAAACACGAACCCTCTCAATCCAACGTTCTACAGGTGACGTTTTCTTTGCTTTGTTTGAGTGCACAAAAAAATAAAACAATGGCAGCACTTAATTTTACAGTATGTAATACACTAGTAATTACACAGGTACAGAGCAAGTACATAGAACATACATGTAGAACAAGACTGTAAAAAAGTGCTGCTCTAATGGTTGCATTTGGTAAGAGAAAATGAAACTTGAAAAATGAAATCTTTCCTGTTGTTTTTATATCTTGTTTTCTTTCATCTAGACCGTAAATTCTGGAAGGGAGGCGGATTATTCAATGTGTAAAAGAAGGTGAGAGTTTTCTTCAGGATGTAATGTTAATATTTATTTCTCCAATGTTGTGGTATTTTGGCACACATTTACCAGTGTTACTTTGCTGTCTCGAAATCCTAAATTTGTTGTTTATAAATATTCTTCAACATCATCAGGGAAACTCATCCAGGCATAACACCACGTACCATGAATGATAATGGTGCCAACCCACTGTACCAAACTCCATCAGCCCACGCTGGAAACTCAACCCCATACAACACACCTCATCAAAACAACACTTCAGTGCATTGGGGAATGATGAACACCTGGAACGCACCTTCAACATCTCACGTACACTCTGAAATCAAGTCTTTTCTCACTAGAAGACGAGTAAGTTCATCACACGCTGACCAGAGGACCTCTTTATCAGACGTACGGAGAGTTCAGGCGGTCAGGGAGCAGAAGTGGCCTTTAATGTTGGCTCCCCAAACAACTTCACAAGCAGATTCGTTTGTTTCACGCCCACGATTCCGGAGTGTTAAACATCAACAAACTAGCACTGCATCTCATTGTCCTATGCCCTCAAAAGAACAAGCAAACCGCTTCTCTTTAGCCACGGCACAGCCGTTTAGTTTACCAAACTTCCCTCTGAATGCAAATTTTGTGGCACCTCATTCTCTCTCACGTTTCCCTGTACCCAACACGCTTCCAGCCATTAGCTACCCTTACTTTCTTCTGAACGGACAAACATACACCACTGACTCCACTGCAGCCATTCATCCTTATACTAGATACTATCCTAACACCGTTTAGAACTACCAGCTATGACATTAAGATGTACTTTTTGTAAATTAATTTTATTTATTGCTAAATTATTAAAACATGATGACAGATTTCATGTCCTGGGCTTTGCTAACTATAATCCCGTTTCATAAATCTTTGAAACAAATTACTGTATATTTTAAATATATTTTTTCATTTAATTTATATTACAATGTTTTCTTTTTTTTTTACAAAAAAAGTGTTCTGTTGCTTAATTCGAATATAAATAAAGAAATAATTATACACATTTGTAGCAGATTTTTCTTGGATGTACTGCTAATTACTTAGCTAGCACAAGGTTTATTGTATTGTTTATTTATTTTATGAGAAGTGAAAAAAACAAAACAACAAATTGCAAAACTAATAATAAAATTAAAAAACGAAAATTACAAATGTGTAAACGTTATATCAAAACTAAAAACAAAGTTCAATTCTATTCTATTCAATTTGATTTATATAGTGCTTTATACAATGTTGCATTGCACAGAAGAGCAAAACAAACAAACAAAAAGTGAGTATTATTAAAGTAACAAGTAGTGCAATCTTTGCTTTTGGTTGTTGATGGAGATTGCCTAGGCTGGAGCCAGGATGATCAGTCAAGTCCACAGGATCTCGGAGGAGGATGGCACGAGGTGGTCGTACTTGAGCCGGCATGTGGTTACCTCAGGACGGGCACCCTGAGGTAGGGGAGGAGGGCAGAGAGAGAATAATTTAAATACTTTTAATACTTTTAAACAAGAGATAATACTGGTATGCATCATGCATGCTTGGCTGAAAAGATGTGTCTTTAATCTAGATTTAAATTGGGAGAGTGTGTCTGACCCTCGAATAGTATCGGGAAGGCTATTCCAGAGTTTAGGTGCTACGTATGAGAAAGCTCTACCCCCTTTGGTGGATTTAGTTATTCTAGGTGTTATCAAAAGTTTGGAGTTTTGAGATCTTAGAGAGCGTGATGGGTTGAAGCGTGATAGAAGCTCTGTTAGATAAGCGGGAGCTAAACCGTTTAATCCTTTATAAGTGATTAGAAGTACTTTACAGTCTATACAGCAGTAGCGCCCTTTGCTATGTTTCACCCGTTTCAATTAAACGCAACGTTATGAGATCACTGGATAAAGGAAATCTTCTCTGAGCTTTTGCAGCACTCAGAATGTTCTAAATGTCGTAAACAAATATGCTATTTGTATTGAAGGATGAATATTTTCTCCACCAACTAATAAACTTTTCACAACATTTTTGATGTATAACATTAGATCTTACACTTTATTTTCACAAAATTAAGCTCAAAATGTTTGCTCATTTTTATTCTTAACAAATAATCCATAAACAATAAAACAGTAGGCCTACTATGACAAACCTGCTAATATTTAACAGTTTTATAAATAAAAACGAATAAGATGGATATTACATACTATAAGAAAATAACTGTTATTGAAATAAATACACAATAACAATAAACCAAAGACAAATTCCCTGATATTAAATGAACAAAATACTAAAAAACCTTCTCTCTGCCCTTTGTCTCCTCCATCGTCATTGTTGCATTGTTTTTGATGGCATGAACCCATCTACCCCCCACTGCATGTTTAACCTCTGGTAGCATAGTTAAGGGAAATGTGTCATTCTCCTTAAGAGAGTCCATTTCTTCTTTCATGGCATTAGCCCAAACAAGGGATTTGTCTGAACTCATAGCTTCTGTGTCAGTTTGTGGTACATTACACACCCTGTAACAATAAACAACATGGGTTAGAATCTAGTCATCAGAATCAACATCAGACACATAGTCTGTCAAATACTGAGGATGTCACGGCTGGCATGCAAGAACCCAAGCGCAGGCAGCGGCAGTGAAGGGGTTAACAGACAAGACTTTATTTTGTTAAATAAACAAAAGACAAAACAAAAACCCACGATGGGGTATAAACAAGAACAGGATAATAATAAGTAAAAGGGACGTAAACTAACTAAACACTAAACTAAACAACACTAGACATAGACTAAACTAAACACTTACTACAACAGGATAAAACAGCAACAATAGACTCTGGCAACACAGGGACCATCAGGACACTAAACGCAGCACATACACACGCAATGACCGACACAGGACAATGAAACATGAGGGTATTATATAGGGAAGACAGACAAAGGATAATTAGCAAGGGGAAGGTGTGGGTAATGAAACACTCAGGGAAAGTTAACGAGGAAACGAGATGGCGGGAACAGAGACGAGACACTGGAGAGAACGTATATTATTGTCAAAAGGACAATAATATGTTTCTCTCCACACATAACCAAAGGCTTTGTCATGACTCTGATACAGGACCAAGAAAAACATGACTAAATGAAGCAGAGCCATGACAGAAGCCCCCCCTTTAATGCGCACCTCCAGGTGCACACCAAGGGGTAGACGGACGAGACAAGACCGACTGAGACAGTGAAAAAAACCAGACAAACATGGTGAACAAGACAAGGGGCAGACAAGACAACAAGACTAAGGGATTGGGGTGACTTAAAAATAACAAACCAGGGAGGGGGGGAGGGGGCCAAACACTGGCTCATGGGAGGCAGTCCATGGGGGAGGGGAGAAGGGGGAACAGTCCCAGTCCCCGGCTGCGCTCGAGGGCGCGAAGTCCTGGGGGACTTAGGGGGAGTCCTGGGGGGGACAGTCTTTGGCCCTGGGGGTTTCCCAGGGATCGGCTTGGCTGCCGGACTGGAGGCCGGAACTGGCTTGACGCCAACTGGAAGGCCGGCTGGACCGTGCTTGACGCCGGCTGGAAGGCCGGCTGGACAGGGCTTGACGCCGGCTGGAAGGCCGGCTGGGCAGGGCTTGACGCCGGCTGGAAGGCCGGCTGGGCAGGGCTTGACGCCGGCTGGAAGGCCGGCTGGGCAGGGCTTGATGCCGGCTGGATCCCCGGCTGGGACGCCGGCTGGATCACCGGCTGAGACGCCGGCTGGATCACCGGACTGGACGCCGGCTGGATCACCGGACTGGACGCCGGCTGGATCACCGGACTGGACGCCGGCTGGATCACCGGACTGGACACAAGACTGGACACATGACTGGACACAAGACTGGACACAAGACTGGACGCCAGCTGCACCGGACTGGACACTGGACAGGACATCGGTAGCACCACCGGACTGGACGCCGGCTGGATCACCGGACTGGGCGCCGGCCGCACCGGACTGGATGCCGGCTGCACCGGACTGGTAGCCGGATGCACTGGACGGTCCGTTCCCCCGTGACTCTTCTCCCTCCCTCTCCGCACCGCCGAGTCTGCAGCCATCAAGCACGGTCCAGCCGGCCTTCCAGCCGGCGTCAAGCCAGTTCCGGCCTCCAGTCCGGCAGCCAAGCCGATCCCTGGGAAACCCCCAGGGCCAAAGACTGTCCCGCCCAGGACATAACAACTTTGTCATCAGGCATTACAACTACCTACTAATTTGGGTCCTAAGCGGACACAATTCAAACGGGAACAGAATTTGTCATGACAACGTTTCAACGGAGTTGCGAAACACATTTGCTGTGTCCCAATTCGCCTACATATTGTATGCCCTAATAGTTAAGTGTTTTTGATTGCAGAGCTAAAGAGTATGCAGACACTGAGACACACTGACGCGAAACGAAAGTGACGACTGTTGCCCGGACGACAACAGACATCCTTAAGAAACACAGACATCAACAAAAAACTCCTTAAATGATAAATACTGAAAAAGAAAAGCTTAAATGTATTATGTACTATATTGTTTAATGTATT
This sequence comes from Triplophysa rosa, assembly GCF_024868665.1. NCBI lineage: Eukaryota > Metazoa > Chordata > Actinopteri > Cypriniformes > Nemacheilidae > Triplophysa > Triplophysa rosa. The sequence continues at coordinate 61,537 of NW_026634377.1, forward strand.
GATTCCGATAAATACTGAATAAAGAAAAGCTTAAATGTATTATGTACTGTATAGTTCTGTATGTATTGATTTAGTGAGGCATCATTTAATTGATTAATTCTGTGTAGCGCAACAAACTCCCCCCTCTCGCGATGTCACTACTTGATCAGTACCGGAAGTAGATTTAAATAGTGATTCTCAATATTTTTTTGTAAAAAAAAAACATGCCAAGGT